>NC_053451.1:13255446-13547653 GCF_015227805.2 Hirundo rustica | reverse complement strand
TAATCCTCATAGACTGAAATGTTTTCAATAAAATCAAAATGAAATGTATTCTGGGAGGTAAAACTAAGATCAAATTTATCTTAGTCAACACATTTATCAAGATTTGTTCTTTAAAATGTACATTACAATGCCTTGAAAAAATCACTGTTGTGGCTCAGACTGCATAGTGTCTCCTCCTTGTTCAGGTTTTCAGTGTTGAAAATGTTTGCTGTTAGCTGAAACTCTGACCACACTATTTCTCTTCCAGTCCCATCTCCAGGTACCATTATTTCCCAGGAAGGGCTGGCAAGTCCAGTCCTCTGGACCTGCATCCATCTATTGCTGTTTTCTAAGATTAGCTTGCCTTTCTCATTTGCATTGACTTAATAGTCCATAATCATAATCTCTTAAATGTACTAAATGGAACCTTCTATGAAACAAAAGGTGTGACAGCTTCAAAAGAGAAGAAGAAGGTAGGTTAAAATTTAAAGTAAGCCTAAAGTTGAATATATAAAGAAGCACATTTAGGAACACACTGTTTCTCCAGAACACATCACTTTGTCCAGGAGATCAAAATAAAGGAGTCAAATAAATTACCATAAGGACTTGTCATTGGTTTGGCCAATTAAATACAGAAAACAGATGAAACTGGAAAGATAATACTTCATGGTAATCAAATGCATAATGATTATAAGAAGGTGTGTAGTTTGATAAAATAATGTATTGCATCAGCTTGTGAACACACCTCCTGTCACAGATCTTAAATCTAATTACAATATAATTTTTGTATGTGAGGTAATTTATTGTTAGTGTAGGTCAGAACATTTGAATGAGATGCTGGGATCTGAGTCTGGGAGGATGAACACTCCTCCTCTGCCTCAGAGCTTGCCTCAGTCCCACACTGATGCTGCGAGTACTTGCCTAAATTGCTGCACAAACGCAGGGTTGGAGAGTTAAGTAATTTCACAACTTGTTTGCTCTTAGGGGCATAAAACATATTTGCCACAATTCTCTGGTCCAAAATGTTTTCTAGGTCCCTGGACTCAGTCCAGTAGAGATGGTCTAATGGAGAAACTATGAACAAAATCTCACAGAAACTACCAAAACCCCTGCTGACCTTACTGATCTTTAGATTGGACTGTGAGAGTACATCTGCTTTCATTTAAAACGAGACTGAAGTGTGATAAAGAGAGAGATATTACTTTTCACATTTTTGAAATCCAATATTATCTTTTTTTTTTTTTTCCTTTCTTTTTTCTTTTAACCTTTAGATCTTTTGGTGTATGGTTACTTTAGTAAAGAGTCTGCTGTGACACATATCCAGCTGATGAAACTATTGGAAAACAGAGAACAAGAAAGGTGTCCTGGATTCCATTAATATATATATATATATATATATATTTCAGTGTTCGTATTTTGTGGGGGGTAGGGGGAAGAAGCAAATTACTTAGTCTGTTATGTTAAGGAAAATTTCCAGTAGCATTTTAGGTTAAGCCAGGAGTCTGCAAAGAACTAATACTGAAACTCAGCTCATTGCCCCCAACAATTTTAACACTTCTAAGTCACTTTTGAGCAGCTAAGGAAAAAACCTCAAGCTCAGTTGAGGATATCTATGAACTATTTAAACCTGAACATTGAGCTGAGCACTTTCACATCTGCTTTTACATACCTTGTTGGGGCATTTGATCTTGTATAAATGTCCAGCAAATAGATAACAGAGTTTCAAGTACATAAATGGATATGTACTGACTCAAGAGTAGAGATACATGAAGGCAGAGAAACACAAGGGCTGATTTTATCTGAATTCCATGCCTGGATTAGAGTCTACCTTGTGTCTACACATTACATGGTACCATCGCTGCAGTTCAGAGTGAGTTGACAAAAGTAGGAGATAGTGAAGCAGAGAATTTTATTGAAATATGTTTTTATTATGATGGTTCAGCAGCAGTTTTTAATTCCTAGAGAACTCAGAGTGTTGGAGTGATGGATTAAAAGGAAGCACAAGGAGCACAGTTCACAAAGAAATAAGTTGTTAACAAGATGTTGCTCTAGTTACATGGCTGGGGTCAGTTAAATCATCCTCTCTTGTAAAACCACTAGGAATGGCTGAGTGATTAACTCATTTGCTAAATGACTGAACTAGATCTACTCTCAAGAAATTCATGGGATGAAGAGTAGTTCAGATGTGCAGGTGCTACTACTCAGTGCCTGGAAATTATCCTCTTCTGGCAGCTATTTAATTCAGTCTAATTACCTATGTAAAATTCTGTTACTTTTCTTATACACCACTCATTTTCCAAAGTCAGCTGTTGTAAGGGTTATGCTGCATGTCTGTCCCACATACCTGTTGAGCAGAAATAGGTCAAACCCAGACAGGAAATGTAGCATACAGCTCAATGTAACTGTCTCAGAGATGAACTTTTGCAAATGCTCAAAGAAAAATAATTAAAAATTCAGCAGCTATTTCAAACTGATTTAAATGAAAAACTATTAATGATTGCAACATAGTATTAATATTTCCTTGACCTCGATGATAAAAAGCTTTTGGATTTTAAATTTTCCTCCAAGCTACTGGTCAGTTTTGGATCTTATGCATTTTAAGCAACCAAAAAGAACAGCCTGATACAGTAACTGTAAAAGGTCAAGTGAATGTACTCAAAGAACAGTAGATATAATTGCGCTCAAACTATATTGGATCATGCAGGTCACCTTTCTGACCAAGTAGAGCTGCTTAAAGGAGTTTAATTTCTCATGAATTTTTTGGGTTTTTAAAGGACAATATTGTTGGCTGAACATTTCAGCAGAGAGTTACAGTTTGAAATATTGTTTTAATTTAAAAATCACCATAGCTGCTTACCACTGAAAATTCACCTATTGAATCTAAACATTTCTTAGAAGGTTGGAGTGAAACAGAGGGAAGGCCATTTTCTAATGTTTTTCACTTAGGCATCTTAAAGTCTCTCATTGCAAAAATGACATTGTGTTAAAAAGGCTCTTCTCTTTTATACTCAGACTCAAACACATGTCCTAGAATTGCTGCAGCTTTCCCAAGATTGATTTCTAATGATGGATAGACACCAGAGGAAAGAGAGTGAATGCTACTGCTTCCATTGCTAGGGCAAAGCAGTCTTACATGATAATACTCAAGTTGGACTTCTACTGTGCTGAGACTCACATTCATCTCAAATTAACAGCATCAGGCAGACAGCACATCATGAACACATCTTCCACTCACTGAAGTCTTTTTCTTAACTGGGAAAAATTTGTGCATAAACCCAGGATGTAATTAAAATCAAACCTATATTTATATGAACCTCATTAAACATCTACAGAACATAAGAGTGAGCTGTCTGTGCCAAATTTATAACCCTACTACTTTGGAAAGAAAATCATTGACTACTAAATGGAACAGAGTGTGGTGACTAATGGGGTTCACACTAAATCTGCACTACTTGTTCTGGATGGCTGAAATCAAAAGAACACTTTTCACCACTTGGAGTCTGGATGTGCTTTGAAAACCCTAGACTTCCCTCTCTTTGATCCAATGAAATGAAGTGAAACATGTAGCCTCTAGGCAGTTTTTAGGAACTGAAAGATCAAATAGATGCTATTACAGTGCAATTTGCTTGGTGAAGCCTAACAGAATGGATCTGCTCAAAACTTACCATGTATTTTGCAGACCACATGGAAGAGGAAAAGGTAACTAAACTGAAATTATAGTACATTTGTACTGTTGATTCAAATGCTACTGAAAAAAATATGTTCCTTAATAGCATTGGTAAGGTTCAAAATCCATACATTTGGCTAAGAAGTTGCTCTGAAACTCCATCTAGCCTTGCACTGTACATAACACCACCTTGGCTTTGACTCAAAAAATATATACATATATTTTTTAATCAAAAGAATAGATCTCCTTAAATGGTTCATCAGCATAGAATTCTGTGTTCCATTTGTATATCATATTAGTCAATAAACAAGTCCTGCCTTCTCTGCATGTATCCTCATGAATTCAGTATTGCCATGACTTTGATCTCTCTCCTTTAATTTCATTTTTGTCTCTTCTGTGATTTCCTAGAGTTTTGCTGCTCTACATGGATAATCATTCAATAACTGTTTAGGATTCAGAAACATTTTCTTGAATGAAATGGCAGAGTTCCAGATAGCTACACAGGAGAAAAACCCTAGAAACTTATCTGTACAAATATTCCCTCATCATACTTTGTTTGCCACGCTTGGCTTATTTTGTTACAGAAAAATGGAGCTAACATAAGACTATTAATTATCCAATCAACAGTGGTAAATTTTCCTATAAGAATTTAATATAGGAGAGAAGACCTGCATTTAGAATTCACTGGAATTTGTCAGTTCATACAAGTTCAGATTGGAAATTACAGTATTTTCCCCTGGTATCCCATAGACTTTCAATTCCCTATGTATAACAGTCTGAATAGTTCTAAGAAATCAACTTTTACAGTGTGATACAGAAACCATTAATTCGATCCATTGCCCCTGAAAAATTAATCACTTATCAAATAATCAATACTGTTACTCTTTCAGTGTTAATGTGAGACGCAACAAAGCATTTTATAATTCTGTAGAAAATGCTAATAACTTGGGAGATATTCTACAAGCCCAGATTTTAACTGAGTCTACTAGAGAATAAAAGGACAGGAAGATCCAAGTTTGAGATTCTTACACGTTATTTGGAAAAACAATTTATTGCTATGACGCCTTGACCCAAACTTTTCTCGAGGGAAAAATCCTTTTGTTCATGATTATTTAAAAATAAAATTCTATCCTGCTGACGGTAAGAAAAAAAAAAAAAAAAAAAAAAAAAAAAAAAAAAAAAAAAAAAAACCAACAAAAAACCCACACCAATTTTAAAAAAAAATCAACAAATCCCCAAACAAAGATAACCCCCCTCCAACATTCTCACTAACAAAATGCAGTCTTATTTTACTAATATAACACACACCTCCAATTGCCTTGAAAAGCTGTACAGAACTACACAAAGATCATATCCTTCCACCACAACACCTCAGGAAAGTCCTTCTGCAGAGAGTAACTGTCACCAGCAAATAGAGCTCAGTTGGAGTCAAATGACATTTATTTGTAAATCTACCTTCAAACCTTGAAATCTACGTCATTCAGATAAATTTTTCCTAAATATCTTGATTCCTTATGGTTTTGGGCATTGCTGTATAAGTAGCAACACTGGATACCTGACTGAAGAAAAGATGCATCAAATCAAATGCTGGTGTCAGTCTGTTTCCTCTAGCCCTGAGTTCCCAGTTCTGGGAAGGTTTACTATTCCCCATTCTAGGCATGAGCAGAATTGCATGTTTTGTATTAATTCATAAATCTGTTTCTAGAAAACATGCTGCAATTCTTCATGACTGAAAACTGAAATCTAAAGCATCCACATGTGTATTCCCAGTTAAGTTACACAAAACTGCTTCCAAGCATTAATGCAGCATCAGCTGGATTGATTTGCCTCTTCCAGGCACTGGAAGCTTTCAAATCCCATTTTCTTGTTTCATGAAACTAGTTCTGATTTAACAGATTTAATTTTAGATCTAATTTTCAGCAACGCCAAACTGACCCAGTAGCTATAATTCTGGTTTTAAAACTGACTTAGCCTTCCAAACAGCTAATGAATAACATTAGTTTCATTCACCAGCTGCCAGGTTCTTCAAGATGATGAGGACCTGCCAGTGAGGCAGAAAGAAAGCTTCTTAATTTTTATTTTTTTTTTTTTTTAATTTCAAGCTTATTTAGAGCTAAGTGTTGCTACTCATATTGAGATAAATTCAATAAATGATTCGCAATCTCTAAATTACCTGTGATTGATAAATTCTGAGATTTGGCCTAGGAGACTTAATATTCAAGGTGTATGACGCACCTCTAACTAGAGCTGTCCCTGCAGCACAGCTGGAAGGCTTCCTTGAAAAACAAAGGCATAACTTGGATTGCATCAGCTTCAGAGTCAAAATACTTTCATGGTTTTGCAATAATAACTCACAACTGAGGATCTCAGTAGGCTGCCAACCATTTCTAGGTGCGGTTACTATTAAAAGACTAATTTGTACCCTTCGTCAGTGATGTAAGTCCCATGGCCTGGACTACACAATGACTCCTCTGTGAGAGACTCAAACCACACTCAAATACAATTAATTGCCTACAAACTGTGTCTTTCATTCAAGTGTGTGGAAGCATTAATTTTGATCTTATCTCTCCACAGATTGATAGCAGTGCATTTTTTTATGGTGATTTCACAGGACTGCTCGAAGGAAAACAGCGCTAGAATATTTTTCTTGCCTACTTTTACAGTAACTTTGTTTATTTGCCTAATTAAAAGAAAGCATGGATGCTTAGATTTCCAAAGACACCTACTGGAAAGTAAGCATTTAAATACTGATTTTTATGGGATGCAAAAATCCAACTTCTCTAAGATTCTCCCTTGACTCCTACCATAAAGTATGATCAAGAAAAGAGTGGAAGTGGCATTAATGTGTAAACTATCCAGAGAGGAAAAAGTATAAAAATGATAAAGATTCTTGCTTCCTTCTAAGTAAACACAGGTTGGAGACTGGTGCTGGGGCAAGGAATTGAGAAAAAAAAAAAAAAAAAAAAAAAAAAAAAAAAAAAAAAAAAAAAAAAGACACTCTTTTCTTGTCATATGTGACTGAGCTCATAGAAAGAGCTTTGGCTTCAAAAAGCAAAACCAACATATTAGGTCAGGAGCACAAGAGATTTTAAGGACAAAAGATCTACTTCCTAAATACAGAAGCCAAAACATCAGTTTATAAGGAGATACTACAAGCCCTCGCTTTTCTTCTGATGACTGAGTAACAAAGCCAGTAGAGAAGGGAAAAAAAAAAAAAAAAAATACTAGCATCATGATTGAGACAAACTGAATAGAAATATTTGACTGCCTCTCTTCTTCTGTGTTACAGATAAACAATCCAATAATTGGGCAAGTATTGTGACTGAACAGGAGGAGATTTTGGCTTTAAAAGATCTCAGTTATTTGCCAAACCTAGAAAAATATGTGAGTAACAGTTTGTAGCTCCCCTTTATCTCGTAGTCAGGCATTTTACTCTTAAACAATTTCATGTATGCTTGTATTCCAAATTAGTAGTTTAAGGTTATTAATTACAATAACTTACTCAGCAATACAATGCAGAGTACCAGTCAGGATAGATTAGGAAATAAGAAGCATGCCTAAGTTTGCTCTCCCTCTAGAATCAAATAAAAATGTCACAGAACTGAAGTCAGACAGTTCAGATATGAATATTCATTGGCAACTGTTTGTGACAGATTTATGAATGCTTTCACCTGCTGGTGGAAAAACATTAAGTTGCAAAATAAAGCTATTAAAATAAGTGAAAAGAAAAAATAAAGGATATACACAGATGGATGATGATCTTGGAATTATGCAATCTTGAGAGAAAAGAATGGTCTTAATTTTCATATTATGAAAACATTTGTTTTATGTATGCAGATTGTCAAGGTCTTAGCATTTAACTCACTGTCATCACACAGCGTTCACCAAACACGCAGAATGATGGGCTCAGCTATCCCATCACCACCTTGTGGCAGAAACACATGCAATGGTAATTCTTTAAGGATTCTGACTGCTATTTTCCTAAAATGTCTTAACAAAAGAGGAAATCTCCATTAAGAGAAGAGCATTTTGTCGCCCAGGATAAAGGGCTTGATTACAAATATTGTAATAATAAAAATGCACAGCGCTGCTAGAGTGCTTTCAGCCTGAGGATCTGAAATTGCTTTTAATAAATTAAGTCTTGAGATTTTTAAGAGGATAGCATTAGCCCCGCTTTAGAGATGGGGAAAGTGATGAACACAGGGGATAACTGATTAGTTCAATTTAAAAACAAAGCATAACACAGGTTTGAGGCAAATAAACTAATTCTGTGTTTTATCGATGGATTAAACAAATTTCTGTGAGTTAAAGCACTTTTTAAATGATTTATGCTGGAGAAGCATCATGATCTGAAGCTTGTTAAAAATATGTAAAAGAGGTATGGGCTTGTTTTCTCATTTGTGTCATAGGAGACTTTGCTGTGCATTCCTTGCATTCCTCTCTTAAATTTTGTAGATTTGACTCCACATGCCTTTTTTTTTTTTTTTTTTTTTAATTGCAAACGCAAGTGAAATATGCCAAAACTCACATTATTTTAATGAGCTGGTGGAGGTGGCTAAGCAAGTGTTGGTATCAATACCTATAAATACCAGGCTAATCTGAGTGGATTTGTGTGATACTGCCTGACACAGCTTCATAAAGATAAAGTCAAAAGAAACAAAGTGGAAGAGATTAGGGATCATAACAACAGTCCTTAATGAAGGAACAAAGAACAAGCTGCTAAATGGGGAAGAACCAAGCCCTGCTGCAGTGGCCAGGTTTATTCATCCCTGAAATAGAAAGAAATGTAATAATTTGAAATAGATTAGCTTAATTAAGAAAGAAGTGTGGGTGGGTGTCTTAACAAAAATTGTATCTAAGTCTGTCATAGAAACAGAGACTAATTGTGAAGCAGGGATGACAAGAATGCAAGATTCAAAGAGGAAGGTTCAATCTTTCCTGAGAATAAATTTCTGGGGAATTTTTTTCTTGCTTTAGATTTACCTGTCTGTGTGTGAAAGGAAAGACTGCATTGCCTTTCAAAACTCACCTTATTAACATGTTTTAGTAGCTTGCTGGTCCTCTGGTAAGGAAAAAAAAAACACCCAAAGCTGTCAAAGAGAGAGAGGCCAAACAAGTTAACCTGCCTGGCTAACAGAGAAGGATGGTGAAGGACAGTTCCTCTTGCCCTGAATGATTTATTTAACCTCCTGGAAGAAAAATATGACGTTTGCTGGAAAGATGTACTCATAGGCACTAAAGAGGGACAAAAATGTGCTGCCCAGCTTTTAAACTGTGGAAGTTTCATGTGGTCTTGAGTAGTCTTCATAGAAGGCAAATGGGATGCGATTCCAAAGCACCTTTTACATTTTTTGACAATCAGAAATCTGATCTGCATTCTAAGGGGAACCTTGCACATATTTGCAGGGTCTTTTTTCCCTAATTCCTTTTTGAGCCCCTGCATTCGGCATCAACAGCATCCTCCAGCAATGATTTACATATTTCAAGTAACAGAAATAAGGAAAAAAAAAAAAAAAAAGACCAAAACAAAACACTTCCTTCCTTCTGGTTTAAATAAGCTACTCGGTTATTTCACCAGGTGTCAGCAAGACATGGGTAAGACCAACTCATTATTCTGTACCTTTTTCCCTACTGATCTTCCAAGCTGCCTGCTGGGAGGGACCCTTGCTCCCAGGTGGCTGCCACTGAACCCAGAGGGGCTCAGTGTGGCCTTATCAATCCAGGAACATACTGTACTTTACAGGATTTTTGAACTGCAGAGAGTACAGACATCCTTTTAAAACTACATTTTGCATTCTGATGAAGCCAGAAACAGTGTCTGTAATTACATTTTTTTTTACAGCAACCAAATTAGAAAATACTGAAGAGCTTGGCTACCTGAACTTGGTCAAATATTAGCAAAGGCCTTAAAGCCTGGATGACCATTCTTATTTCATTTGCCATTCCTTAATTTTATGTAAATATTTAATTAAACCTTACTACAATATTATGGGAAATTCACTGAGTTTGCTTTTGAAAGGAAAACCAAAATGAAGTTGCAAAAAAGAAGTTGCAAAATCCCTTGAGAGATGATTTGTGAGAGGAAAAGGGGGGTGGTTTTTTGTTTTTATTTTATTTCTTCAGGCATAATAATAAGTCGCTGTGGTAGAATTCTATCTTATCCATATTCTCCACACTTGTTTCCTGCAGGCAGTATGAAGATAGGCTTTCAAAAAGGAGAAACAGAAATAAAAACACTTGCTCCCTTTCTAATTAGGGATTAATGTAGATATTACTTTATACCGAAGAAGTAAAGGAACACCATGGTAACCTAAGAAGAAAACTTACTCATGGTGTGTAAAATGCATTCTTAATGCATCCTAAACTCTCTTAATAGTATGCCAGCTCTAAAACTTCTTCACAGACTGCATGAACAGTACGTATTTAAAAAAAAAAAAAAAAAAAAAGAAGTTTATGAATGATTGCTTTGCCATATTCTATGCTTTTCAGTTGAGATTTCTCCCTTTCACTCATTTCTGCTGTCATGAAACCTGTTTTCCATTTTATTGAATTCAGTTTGACTATATACTCCAATCTACTATAATTGAAAACATTTAGTTCCAGATGTTGTAATTTTTTTTTTCCCTCACAGCAAAAAGCAGTTGTGGTAAATGCCTTCATGTTCCTATTTTGTTTCTCTAAATTAACATGCTAATGTTTTCTTTCTTCTTTCATGTTAATTTGAAGAAGGACAGAGAGAGACTGCTTAATCCAGGTCATGTCATGATATTATATTTTGTCTTTGGAGTTTTAACCAAGAAAACATTGTAGAAGGTTTTTTGCTGTTATTGTTGTTGTTGTTGTTTTTTAAATTTTCTTAGTTTCTTAAAGAAATTTTAAGCTTTGTGTGTGTAAAATAGGAAAAAATCTTTTAGATGACTTGAGAATGACAAAGAAATATCAGTTCTGGAAAATGAAGGGGAAAAAAAAAGTTTTCATTGGCTTTCAGGTCCAAAATTTAAATACAAGGTCCTGTTCAGCATTCACACTGCGGTTTTGCAGTAGTCAGTGTGCTGCCTTTGTTGTTATGTTTTGACCCTGAATGAGCACTAGTTTTCTACCATTTTTAAATCATATTCTGAGGGAAACCCCAGGGATTTTCCTGATTTCATTAATGGAATAAAAGATTTTGGTAATCTGATCTGATTGTTGAATCTCTCAGTCATAACCAGGTTCCTATTACATATCTTAGTACTAACTTGACCCACATTATTTTTACTGTAATGTTTTCATTCCTATGACTCCCATGTGAAACCTCTAAGCACTGTTATATCTTCATTTTGTGAAAAGGAGACAGACTGAATTCTGATCCCATTATAATCACTGGCAATATTTTCATTGGCTTTAGGTTCTTGCTCTAATTATCTTTCCCATTATTATTCAAGACTGTCAAAAAGCCAGAAATTAAACTCGGTTCTTGCATATCCCAGTGTATCCCTGACTCTCTCTATAAAAAATAATTAAATAAAAAATGATCTGCAAAATAATTTCTCACTGTATTACGTTTATTAAGAGACCAGAGTTTATCAAGATAGACAATAGCTTTTAACATGAAATGTGTCCTGTGTATGTCATAGTATAGCACTTTGTACATGTTTAAGACTTTTTGTTTAATAGAACTAAATGAGCTTCAAAAACATCTCATTAACAAGAACATTTTTTTTCTTTTACCTCTTCTGCCTTTTCCCAAAGTACAACAAACATCCACTTGACAGATTTAAAAAAGGAACAGAGTACCATTCCTGGCTTTTTTTTTTTTTTTTTTTTTTTTTTCCCCCAGCCAAAACATTCTCATGCAGGGACATGTGGATAAAGTGTTACTCCAGAACAATGTGGTGTGTAATTGTATGTATGCTGAATGTGCTCATTTTCTAACCAAGCTATGGGATAGCTGCTCTGACACATCTCATTAAAGGTCTATTTGCCATACCATTCACAGCCTTGAGGATTTTCACATGTGTCATGCTATAGATGGATATGTGAATTAAAAAATATTTCTGAGACAGTGCTGATTCAAGATATGTTATATATCATTCAACTCTCACAGGTAAGTTGTCTAGTGATAAGCAGCATTACAGACAAGCAAACAAGCCCATATTTGTTTCTATTACTTGGAACTGTTTCTGAATGACAGATACAACAACTGTCAGGAATTTCAAAGTTAATATTCTCACCTTTTTCAACAGCAGTTCCCAAAGAAATTGTTTTCACTGTTCAGTGAGCTATCATCTATATGTCTATATCATTGTTTTACACCAGATTCCTTCTTTCTTTTCATTGTGATATGTGATAAAAATGTTCCCCAGTAACAGTCAGCCTGTCTGCTTGGCCTTCCACACGCATACACGCAAGGTGCATGAAGGCAGAGATTGGACTACTGTGGGAGATTAGGGACAGGCGGTCGGAAGATATCGCGTTGTACGGGCAGACAGAACCCCTCCCTCAACTCTTAGTTGGTTAGTGTCCTTGATAAGGTAAGCAACATGTAATTTGTAATGTAAGCAGACGGATGTGATGTAGCAAACAGAGGTTTTATAACTCCATGTAACCAGTTAATAAACGCCATTAGCCATCCACCACACTGGTGTCTGTGAGCTGATGGTCCGAGCAGCCTGGGTGTGGCTGCCGTGTCGTTCCTGAACCAGGTCGCTACACCTCAGCGGAGGTAACAGACTACAGAGTCCATAAACTGTGAAGGAGCACACTGAAGTCTTAGCCCAAGTATTCCTTCACCGTATTCCTGTTTTGTGGCAGCTGAGGGAGAATGGGTGGGCATGATGCTCTTTTTCATAAGCATATAGGCCACTTTCCACAGGAAGAGGACAGAATATGGGTGAAAAAAAAATAATCCAGGTTTTGATACTTTGCACTGGAGAAGTGTTTTCTAAAAAGGCAGAAGGCAGTGGGTTCAGGTGAAAGCTCCTAAATATTCCAGCAAAGAAATCAAATGGGGAATTGGCCTTTATAAAGGAAAATTATTATTGACAAAAGCTGTTAAATGTGCTGTTGAAAACGAACAAGGCTATTTTCATTTTAAGATTGAGGAAAAATAGTAAACAAACCAGAACAGAATCTTTAGCAACTTAAGCACACAGAAGTGTTGGGTTTGAGTTCATCATGCTGCTGAGCCAAGCCCCACAGAATCCAACTGAGCTGTTTCTGAATAAGGCTCCGTGGGCCCCATAAATCCCTGTTCCTCAGTAGCCATGTAATCAATGTATTTATATATACTGTAAAATAATTATCTCTTATGAAGTCTTTAAACCTGCAACTTATTTCCCACTTTTCTATTCATATCTCTGGGAAAAATATTTCAGCATTCTTTTGCTCCAAGGCATTTTCCAAACCCAGAAACGACAACTATGGGCTCAAAAATAAAACTATTTCTAAAACACATATCCTCCCAATTCAATCATAAAAATTCTAGAGAAACTTCCCCGTGTCTCTCTATTGACAGTAATTATTCTATCTCATGCGTTCCTCCATCATGCATAACCGTAGGGATAGAGAGATCAAAGGAGAGATTAAAAATATTCTTCTTGACCTCACAAAGGGGGATAACCTGTAAAATGAGAGGTCAAGGCTGAGGTTGTTCAGAGGGTGACAGAGATCCTATTTTAAGGACAGCAGTAGAAATCAAATTATGTAATTTTATCTTTGCAGTGCCTTTAGAGGTGTGGGTATCAATAGTTTTTTGTTGCTACATTTCAGTTAATGATCATGTGTACGGAATGTAAATTAAAACAGAGTTACTGTGGCAGCTTCTACTTCACATGCTAAAACTCAGTTGGCTCATTTGTGTAAAGATAGTCCCAGACTCACAGAATAGCAGGAAAACTTTGAATTTAAAGTGAGGCTTAATGAGGAATCCCAGGTGAATCTAGAGCTGCCAAAAGGCTCTTGCTGATTAGTCGTGAGAATGGATCTCTTCTAGCCACAAAACAGAGGTTCTGTAGATAGCAGCTTCCTCATGCTGTCCTACTGATAGGTTGAAACTGCTCTGGATGAACAAATACAGAGAAAATAAAGATCAACTATTACAGTCATTTACAGTCCTGACCTAGTTTGAACTTGGGTTTGTGCAATGGCTATGGGGAAACTGAAATTTTATGCTCCGGTGAACGTGAAAACTTCTTGAACTGAGGGTTCCTTCTTTCATTCCCCCTTCTCCAGGTTATGACCCAACACCTCAACAATACACCTGGACCTGAGAATGGTCCAGGTTGCAGGGCTTTCTTATGCCAGTAGTAAAACTACAGCCATAATTTTTGCTTAAACTCTCTGATTTAAAAATTGCAATATATAATTCAATGGGAAACCATCTTCTACTTCAAAAGACTTATTCTAAAAATAGCTCTTGTCTCAAAGGATATTATAATTTTAGCTGATTATTTGTATCTGGATAAGTAACCCAGGTACCATTCTCCAGTATTTTAACTACTTCTAATAGAGAGTTTGTCCTCCAATCTTCATTCATACCCATTTAAAAACTTAATATGGGTAAAAATATACTGGACAGAAAATTATTTTACATCTCTGAGATTTAGAAGTTGTCTCCTACCCTAAGATCATTTAAACAATGATTACTACCTTACAGATTGGGCAAGAATAGTATTTAAATCTGAAACAGAAACTTTTTCTTATTGTAGTAAAAAATGACATAAGAAAGCTCTAATTTCAACGGGCTGAAACATCTCCATTCTTTCCTGCCTGTTCTGGATATTTCTGTGCTTTCTTTCATTCAGACCATGCCAAGCCACTGCACGTTATTCTTGGGAAACAGGAAGAAACAACAGCTGGACTTTACCTCCTTAAGGAAAATATTGCTGCTGCTGGGCATTTTTTTTTTTTTTTTCCCTATCGCATCAAATATTTATATGGTTCAACATAGCTGGACATCTAGGAAGACTGATGCTGCCTGACTGTTTCATATTTGTCACTCATGTTGCTTTGATATATCTTGACTTTTGGCCTAA
The DNA here is from genome assembly GCF_015227805.2 of Hirundo rustica. Lineage (NCBI taxonomy): Eukaryota > Metazoa > Chordata > Aves > Passeriformes > Hirundinidae > Hirundo > Hirundo rustica. The sequence goes on along the minus strand of NC_053451.1, from coordinate 13,532,992 downwards.
TTTCATCCATGTACCGTTCTTCACTTATTGTCTGTGTGCATCTAAAAGTAAATCTGGAGCATCTTGAGGTCATTAAAGAATGTAAATCACAATGACAAATTTGCATAGTGTGTCAGTATGTATCTGGCATGCCTTCATGGCAAGAGGCATTAAAAACTCTAACACTATCCACACTTTCTTCAAGTTTACTTTAAAAAGTCGAAGCACATCACATTCTTACAAGTTTCTATGGTTGTATAGCTTTCAGAAAGTACACAAAAAAAAAAAAAATTAGTAATAAAACAGATCCATGCATAAACGATCAAATTTATATCAAGGCTATTTTAGGGTTTTTTACCTTATGAAGAGATGCCACAGCAATAGATAAAAATTAATACGTTTACTCTTATTCTTATTAGTAAGAATATTAAAGAACCACTTGCTCACAGAACACATTATGGTTAAAGAAAACTAGAAAAGAACAGTCATTGAATGATGATAACAGACTGGCCATATTCATTCAATCCAGCTATAGAAGCTGATTCCGATTTTCTTTGTTTCCATGAGAACCACAGAAGAAAATATGTCTTCCTATTTTCTGAAAACTAAGGCAAACTTTCCTTCATTCCCACTCTCCTCCAAAATTTAATTTATTCACAGAAAGAGTACCTAGCCTCCTGTCCTTAAAGGCTTTTTCTTACTATATATATTAAAAGAATAAAAATTAAAAGAAAAAAAGTGATTTTTTTTCTTTTTTTTTTTTTTCTCCACAAGAAGTCTACACTTTGAATGGAATTTATTTAGAAAAGCAGAAATTCTCTTGCAAGTTCAGAGCAACTTGAAAATAATCAGGACAGGGATAAGGAACAGTTATTTGTGCTGAATGATGACCTACTTAATTACAGAAAAGAAGAAAGATTACAGTGAAGGAAAGAACACATGCAGAGATATGTTGGTCATCAAGGAAAGTACTTGCAGATGTAGGTAAAGTTGGGGAATATAAAACATAGAGCAAAAGTCTCCAGGGAAATTGTTCTAAATGAACATGTTCCGCGTCACTCTTATTTCTACAACAGTTAATCAGTGAACAATAAATATAAAAGTGGTGGAGAGGTAATATTCTCTTCCCAAGTGTAGTGAAAACATCTGAGTATGATGCTGTATATGCCTATGAATTCCCAAAGTATTTACAGACAAGAAGAAATTGTCGTTTTGTGTCTTTTCCAGAAACCTAGATGAGTAAGCCTGATATTAAAATTTTATATTTTTCTTTATAGACTATATAATTAGTGCTAGTCTGGTTTTGGTGAATATTTTATGAGGTACTGAGGAAAAAAAATAAAGAAAATATTCATTATTAGTTTTTAAAAATAAATATCTTCTCTTTTTCTTTTAAGATACCTCATTGCCAGTAACTTTCGTGTCAGAGGTAAAATAATTTTAATCACATAGCCAAATTCAGCCCCTATACAAAATCAGTATAGAATCTCTTGAGAGTGTTGTCAGTCCAAATATTTATCTGTTAAGCAAATGACCCCATCATTTTCTTAAGTCAGAAATACCTCACAGCAATGTTTCAGTACTTGTTAGGGGACACATGAGAGAAAATGTTAAAATGCATTCAATCAAGAGCAATGCATAATGAACAAACATGTAGCTGTGGATACTTGCAGAGATGATAGTAATGAATATATTTCTATTGAAGTAGGATGCTACATAAAGTATGTAAATAAAGTACATTTTTGACACTCAGAAGGCCCAGGGTCTACTCTTGTCTTTGATACAATCTCCTTGCCTTGTGGTTTCTATCCTGGGAAATGGAGAATGCTGCAGAAATCCCATATATATGAGAGGTATAATAGAGCATTGCTTCCATCTGTTTGGAGTATTAGTCAACAAAAATATAGTGTGAATGCATCTCTGCTCTCTTCCCCTCAGCTTTAAGTAATAAACTAAAATACATACGAAAAAGTTCTTTTAAGGAGGATACCATCCCACTTTTGAGTCAGAAAGATATTCCACTGTCCTACTGTTCACAAAATATACTAATATGTAATATCATATATTCAAAATAAAATCTTTTCTTTGATGTAAAATCATTATGTGTCTTGCATTATATATGTATCTTGTCTCCAGCTGCGAAGTGATAAAATGAATTAAGTTTTTACAGTGACAACAAAATACTAGAGAATGGTCATTACACTAATAAAGAGTAACATCATAGAGAGCTGCTGTAAGGAGCTGTGGGATTGATTGATTGGACCAGTTAGTTCTAGGAGTTACAGGCTCTGTGCAGAACCTGTTTGAGAGGGAGGTGGCCAGACACAGCGGTGACATATTTGGAAAAGTCAAGGGTCACACCAACAAGCTGTTCAGAGCAATAGCAGCCTTGGGGCACCATGGTTCTCTCAGCTGCTGCCAGAGGATTAAGCTGAAGGATTCAGGAGATAATCCACATACAGAAGCAGAACTGATGTCTGTAGTCCAAGAATAACATTATTATATACATAAATAGTCACAGTGTAACTGAGCTTTCTGCCAAAGGGATCATGTTTCTATAAGGGTGATGGATTTCAACTTCTGCTTTGTTACCTTAACACACCAAATTCTCAGCTTCCTATTTCTCAGAAAAAGTAATTGTGGTTTGTCAAACAGTGTTCTGCCTGCATCAGTTCTTTAAATTTATGACATGCACCAGCTGTCCTCAAGGTAGTCCCTGTGACACTGCAGCATCCAGGTGTTTCTCCCTTAACTATGGGCTGCAGGTACTGATTAGGAAAAGGCTTTCAAGATCCTTTACATACACATCACCTTTGCTTGAGTCTGATCCTGTCTTCAACGTGTGCAACATTAATCCTTGAGCTACTGACATGATTTACATGAGCAAAAATTGTGAAATTCTCTCTCTCCTACAAGCTAGATCCTAACTGCTGCTGCTGGGGCTGCTGAGTGCACAAACACAAGGGAATCAGAGGGGATACAAAACTAAGATGTAGGGGAGAGGGTCAAAGACTGCTTATTTTTGTCCAAAGAATTGGCTGCAGATATTTAGGCTGCAGATGGTAGAAGGCAGTAACTCTGCTGGGCTTTTTTAATCACTAACTATATTTTTGATTGACCAGGGGAAGCATTATGCCTGCCCCAAGTCCACTTGAAAACCAAAGGCTGCCATTTCCTAATGAATAGTTCCTTTCAGAGGCATATCCTGCACATATAACCCTGACAACTTCTATAGAGAAATATATTTCTATACCTACAGAGCCTCTTGAGGGGATCAGTAGATGACGCTCAGGACACCACAGAGCTGTACCAGGGCTACCTGGACCCAATGAGACCTGTACTGAAAACAATAGAATGGTTTGGAGTGGAAGGGACTTTAGAGATCACTTGGTTCCAACTCCCCTGCCATGGACAGGGACACCTTCCACTGGACCAGGTTACTCAGAGCCCCATCCAACATGGCCTTGACCAGGGATAGGGCATCCACAGCTTCTCTGGGCATTCTGTTCCAGTGCCTCGCCACTTCCAAAATAAAGAATTTCTTCTTAGTATCCAGCCTAAATCTCTCCTGTTTCAGTTTAGAGCCATTCACCCTTGACTTATCACTACATGCTCTTTTAGGAGATCCATCCCATGCTCTCAGGTAGCACCAGTTTAGGCGCTGGAAGGTCTCAATAAGATCACACCACAACCAGCTCTGGCCAACTCCAATGCTCACACAGGGACAACAAGCGCTGGAGGAACAAGGAAAAGCTGCTATTGGGAAGGATGGTTGAGAAGGCCTCCTGGGATGGTCCCTTTGAGAGTATTGCAAGGGATAATTCTGGATAACTGCTTCCAGCAGTTCTGGTAGCATATGTTGCTATCATTTCCTACTCCTCTTAGTGAGTAAAGTGAAAAAACAGCCTTGGAAATATTGGCCTTTTCCAAAAGGCTCCTACTAGGGTCAATCTAAATTGTATGAATAAATACCCATATTAATCTCTAAAAAATATGCACTTTCTTGGGTGGTAAATAACAATATTTAGCACTGAAAAAGATAAAGGCTGTGGCAATAAATGCCTGGACAAACACAACTGGAAATCTCTATACTTATATATGGAAATATCAGTATAGAGATTTCAAAATAGAGCCAGCAGCTGTAGATGCAGATTTGCATTTAAAACTTGCACCCTACCGTGGATGTGCCAGACTGACAAACTAGAGTTGTTTAGGCAGCACGAATAATCCTTTCAGAACCACAGGTTCCTGCAAGCTTCTTCCACGTCTTCCTGCCCCCAGCTCTGCCTTGGCTGTGTGATGGGATGCATTCCCCAGTGACACGGGACTGGAGGCTGGTGGGGAGAGTCACTGCTGCTGTCACTAATTGCATTGCGAGGGCACGTGCAGCAATTAGCTGCTCCTGCTTTGGCTGCGCTTTGATGATGCAACTGTTTTGATCTTACCCATCCACAGTCTTTTCCATCAGATGCTGGAGTTGTATACCTTTGAGCTGTGCAGGACACCACCGGGCAAAGAAAGCTCAGTACTTCTATTTTTTTTTTTTTTTCCCCTCTCCTCTGTAATCTCTCCATGAACCAGCCTTGGCAACGTGCTTTTTGTTTGTGCAAAGATACAGGCACAAGAAGTATGTTAATTAGCTTGGAATATGAATATGGATTTTGTACTGTGGCATTGTTATGCTTTTTCTCACCTAGTAAAAAGCACAAAATTTGTATTAAAAAAAGAGCACTAAGAGAAATAGACATTTGCCACGGCTCATTTTTATCTGTTGTTTATAAATGTGTGCATTTTTGAATGGTAAAAATGCCTATTAACGCTTCCAAATTTTGTCTCAACTTCCATGTATCATGATATGATCAGCATCATTAAGCATTATTTTTTGCTTTTCAATAACTGGAGTTATTTCTCTGCAGTGACTCTAATGTTAAAAGAGAAGCAGTCAGAGGCAGTGAAAATTCATATTATTGTGGTACCATTGCCTTCATATAAGTTTTCAAAAAGAGGAACAAAAAATATTGCTAACATTATTTAAGAAACATGTACGAAGTTATTCCTAAAGAGTAAAGAACTGAATTTAAAACTATGCAGGGCCCAGACTTGTCAGTCATACCTCATATAGAAGTTACATTTAAAAATTCTATTTCCGGTGTTGAAATGGCACCATCTATTTCGGAGCTCAAGGCATTGTAAAAATAGATAACATTTGGAGGAAAGGAGAAGCTCTGCCTGGAGACAGAAAAGGTACTCTTAGGGATTGAAAGTTAAGTCTGAGTCCGGATGAAGCAAAAAAGTTCTTTCCTATTTTAGACAGAAAATGCTGTTTCTCAAGCTTTCTCAAGCTTATTTGATTGTGACTCAATAATATAATTAGATACTGTGTGCACAAATTGTCTCTATGCCATGAATAGAACTTTCATATGCTAACCTAAACTTTTATTTACATTTTGTGTTACAGATTTAGTTGTGTGCTAGGACAGGAGAACCATCTATTTCATTCTTAAATGCAGTAATTTTCCTTTCATGTGAATAATCAATTTGATTAGTTGACTGAAGAATTTAATGATAGTTCCTGTGAAATCCAATCAAAACAAAGCAGAGTGTCCCAGAGGTCAAGATAACACAGATGAAGGGCAAAATGTGATTTTCTGAATAGGAACAATAGAGGATGTGCATCCTACATATGGAAAGTACATACTGCTTGTATACATTTTTATATCTTATAACAAGGAAAGGCAGAGATTCTAAAACGGAATCATGAAAATAATTTTTAAATGATATTCATAAAACAAAGAAAAAGTAAAACAATGTTATAGCATCTCAAATCACAATGCCTGTACCACGTATAGGAAGAGCAGAATTGTCTTCATAGCAGATTCAATTACCAAAAGTCATTGGACAAAAGTTGGACAAAAGTCATTCAGAGAGCCTGAAAACCTCCTGACAAGGAAAAATGAAGGAAAAGATGGATTTTTTGAGGCAGTTTTGAAGCACTGAGATATTTGCACTAATAGATAAAAATTCAAGAAATATTTTTGGGACTTGAAAGCATTACACACTTGAAAGAAGTCACTTAGATTTAACTGTGCCAGCATTGTCTATCTGGTCATTATAATCCACCACTTTCTTTTTCTTCTTTTTGGACATGGAAAAAAGGCTTTTGAAAGAGTCTAGAGAATAAATACACTTATTAAGTGACCAAAGTTTGATGACATATGAGCAAAAGACCCTTAAAATTATTAAATGGAAAAAATAATGTAACAAATCATGATAATCTAAATAGTGTTTCTGGTTTTATATCTATCTAGGATGAAATACAAGTGAGTTACATTTTCTATACTACAAAGGAAATGGAACAGTGTATTTTATGCTGGAAATAGAATTGATTGCTCTGATAGCACCATCATACTTTTTCATACTGGACAGTATTTGGGAGCATATTTATATGGTGCCTAATCAGTCAACACTATTTAAAGCGGAATCCTGCTGAAGTGCATAGATCAAACTGGGGTTACTAGGTGTAAACCACTTCAGTGGTTTTTCTGGCTTAAGTAATATTTTTCTTCAATGAAGAAGAGATCTAAAATATTTTTTTCAAGTGCTTTTGTAAGTGAAAACTTTCTTAAAATTCTGCTTTTTACCGTCTACATAGATTTCATATCAGCAGGGACAAAAATGGTTTTAGAGAGGTATAATGTCTCTCTCTAAGCAATAAATGCAAGTTGATTCCTGAGGTTCATAAAACAGTGAGTAGTTAATGTACAGGAACAGAAAACTTATAAGAGTCAGATTAAATGAACACTAGATTAACAACACGTTCATCGTGTAACCACTGAGAAGCCGTTCATCCTGTGGTGCCAGGACTCCCTCTCTACTACTAACCTCAACCCCATTTCACAACCATTTTATACAGGCATAGATAATCACTTGTGAAAAGAAGCAGAGGGATGTGAAAATCCCTTTCCATGTGTTTTCAGAATTCAGAAATTTGGAAACATGCAGAATGCATTTTACAATATGCATTATCCCAGGCTACACTGTCATGATACACACCACTACCATGATAACCACTACTGCATGACATACCCTTTAATGCTTATCCTGCTTGCCTCAAGCATGCACCTGACTATAGAAGAACAAAAAAATAATTTAAAGGCCTGATATATGGATTTTAGAAGTCTTTAAGGATTTTCAAGATAGGATATTTTCTCCACAGCAGGTGTGGCCTGGCTTTCCAGACTAAATCCAAGTATTAGATGTATTCTGAGGACCATGATTTTCTCGTCCTACATCCCTATGCCTTAATCAGAAATCCATCGCAAAAGGACAAAATTTATTTTTTTCAATTTATGCAGAAATAACCCCATTGCTACTTACAGGCTCCGCTTAGCTCTAGAAAACTTAAATGCAATGAACTCAGTACAAATTAATTCAGCATTTTTTTTAGACATATTTAATTAATGGCTTAATAGGTTAGAATGAATAGGATTTATTACATTTGTATCCTTTTCTGGACTTCCGAATTCAGTTTCATTCACTGCAACACTGTATAAAGGTTTTCATACAAATCAGCTGAAATATGTGAAACCAACTTTATTTCAGGCTCTATATTTACATCACTAGGGACTTTCTTTTATTATATTTTCACTGAACAACTGAACAGTAACCATATCTTAAACTATATTGCTGTTTGCATTAGTTTTTGAGGATCGGGGCACTAATGTTTCTGGGTTCCTTAGCAGTAGCTCAGATTTGACAAGTTCATGAAAGGGCTGAAAAAAAATCCTCATCCTATTGGAAGAATTTGCCAAGTTCACCCCAGAAGTCATTTTCACCTGGTTTTACAGCTTGAATAAGACCTCACTGAGCAAAGCAATCTAGCTCAGGGAAAATAAACCCCTGTTCCTTTGTTCACAGGTCGAGCACCTATTTGACTCTGCTAGGAAATGATTTACTTCACTTACCCAGCTGAGAAGCTGAGGCACAGTCTTTGTTGCTGCTTCATCTCACACAGGTTTCTCCCAGTTTCACAAGATGACTGCAACTATTTCAGTAAGAGCTCATTTCTTGGGTTGTGTCAAATACTCTGGCCAAGCGGTCTCAGGCAGCAGTCAAACTTTCTTAAATTCCCTCGTTTCTCCCCAGGAAATGGCTTTATGTGCTTTCTTGTACATCATAGCCTGCACTTTTGATTTATCTCCCTTTGTTCATCCCATTCCCTATTTACCACTTGGGGGTACCTTCTCAATAAATACAAGAGTATAAACAGAGTACGTTTGTCTAACTATGCACAACTGTGCTAAATTTAAGTTAGTTAAGAGAAAATGAAAGTATTTAACTGTGGAATTAGCTAGGTATATTACTAACCTGGATAAAATCAGCAAGCATGTAACAAAAATGCATTTCTGGATAAAAGTCTCCCAGTGGAGCTTGTGCTGGCACTCTGGAGGCTGCTGGATAATGTGGTTTTTTTTGTTGTTGTTGTTGTTTTTTTTTTTTTTTTAATGAAACCAGTGAAAACATCTTGAAATAACCCTTTTTTCAGGGTGACAGTTAATTCTCCAGAGATGAACATGAAAATATTTTCATTTAATATTTATACATACAAACACATAAACACACTACACGTGAAGAAAATTAGGATAATTGCAATAATCTCAGGGATGCACTAGGGATCCTGAGTTAAAAACATTTCAGAAATGTCTAGAATGCAAAACCACATAGAAAATAAATAATCCGAGAAAAGGATGGCAAAGTATAGCATTCTTGCACAATAAGCAATATTAAAGGTAACAAAGTATTACAAAAAGATGTCTGATGATTTTTATGTCTCATTATATAAGACAAACAGCAAGAGAATGAAAAGTATATACTATGTTATTTCATTTTTTTAATGCTCACGAATATCAAAATAGGATAAAAAAACCCCATCAACACATATAAAGCTCATGCTTCAGGTATGGTAGACAGGATGTAGCAGTAGTTCATACCCTGTCCAAAATACAAAGTAATTTAAGAACTGTACTTTCTCTTCGGCTAATCTTACCCATTCTCCCTGCTACCTTGCACAAAACACTTACTACGATCTCAAAGTCTCATTTAGCAGTTCCCAACCCCCAAGGAGAGATGGATTACATAAATAACTATGAGCTGAGTTGCCACCGTGAACTAGGAAGGGATCACTGAACCGGCTGCAAACAGGTCCAAGGTTTGTTGTGCCATTGTCAGACTGAACCAGCAGCCAAAAACAATGAATGAATGCACTGAAATGTGGTGGAACCAGGGTGCTTTTTTTCCTTTTATGAACTTTGATTGTGCAATGATGAGAACTATATTAAAAAAAAAAAAAAATTTAAAAAAAATAAATTCTTACTTATAAACAAGTCACTGACCATGGCCAATTCAAGCCTTTGATGGCTTTTCTAGACCATCAACATATGTATTTCCCTTGTTAAAAGAAACTGAAATCCCGTGGAAGGAAAAATAACTAAACAAAATCAACAACAACAAAAAGCACAAATTATAATTTAGCTTGCCCAACAAACTTCTGATTGTCTTTCCCATTATCTGTGAAAGGTCTGATATTAGGGCACTTCCAGAGATGCTGCACTTGAAGTCTGTCAAAAATCAAACCCCGTGCACAGTGGGTCTGAAGCATTGCTCTCACAAAGGAAGCCTTTGACCTCTGCATGAGCCAGTATCTCTTGAGGCAGGGAAGTTCTGCAGCAAAGTCAAACTAAGCTTAAGAGACACACTAGGTAGCACAGAGATGGCAAAGGTATGAAATTGTTCGAATCGATCCACAAACACCTTTAGAGAGGGTGTTCAAGCCCTTTCATTAGATGCATTTGCTTCCCAGGCTTCAAAGAGGCACCTGTCACAGCTGCCAACACTGCTGCGTGCAGTTGCAATGAGGCTGGAACCAGAACACAGACAAAAATAATAATTATAAGGGGAGAAAGGGAAAGAAAAGGTTCCCTTGTGATTAAAGGAACAAAGCCTGAAATTTTAAGCTGTATAGCCAGAGAAAGGAGGAGGAAGGGGATTGACAATATGATAATATACAGCAACATAGCTCTTTGACATTTTTAGACAAAGAAACTCAGTTATTGTATAACTAAATATTTTAGTTTTCAAAGTAAAACTTTTGCAACTCAGATGAGACAGGTACAAAGAAAATGGTGTGAAGACATAGTAAACAAGTGAACATTACCACAGATTGGCAAGAAACCTAATGAGGGACATAAAAACCACCTGCACATTACTTCCATAAATAATTCTGGCCAGAGAAAACTAAAATAATAAACTGTGAATAAAAGCCATATTTCCAACAGCAGGGTTATCATTCTTCTGGGCAAATATTCTTTCAGAAATAAGAAAAAAAATGTTTATTTTTTGGGGCCTTTTTGATTCCAAAATAATTCTAATACTGATAAAATGCCAACGATATATATCAGTGAGAAAAAAGTTAGCTCATAAGCAGTGGACTACAAACTAGTTTTTAAATATTTTATCAAATATTTAAAGAAGATTGATAAAAAATTGAAAAAGATTTCAAGAAGTAATTTTAAGACTAGCTACTGGTCTTTTCACATATTCTTGAGCATTAACTACTACATGAAGAAACAGAGGGAGAACGTGAATCCTTGCATAGTCTTTGTTTGAGTGTTTGTTTTGTTTGAGAAAGAGACCTCAAATAGCCATAGATACAAATTCATAGTCAGAGAGAAGTCCAAGTGATAGTGACATCAACTGAGTGGCATAAAAGCTGGTCTGACTGGACAAAGAATAACCACCTCAACATTTATGATGATTTTGGATGAGGATATCCCTCAATTTCCCACTGTGACACATTAAGGCACTGGGATTGGGAATAAAAAGATGAAGTAGGAAGAATGAAAAGGAAAGCCTTAAGACTTCAGTGTTAATTGCTTTCATTCCTTCCCTTCTTCACTTGCTTAAGATACATTTACTCAGTTCAACAATAAGGCTCTTGCACTTCTTGGTATCTTCTCTGAAAACTTGCAGTTCCACACACAACATTCCACACAATTCAATTCCAGTTTGAATACATAGGATGATTTGATTCCAGCAATGACGCTTTCCTCACCTGTAAACTAGTGCTGTGTGTAAGTTCATATCCATTCTCAGGTCCAGTTTCAAGTTCTGCTTGAGCCCTAGTGGATTCTTACTGCTGCTGGGTCTCATGTGCTAGAGTTTGAGCTTCTATAATAAAATGACTGACATTTGCAGGCAAAGTGGGGGAAGCAGTAAATTGGCAATACAAGATTACACTGGAGAACAGCTATAAGGCCATTTACTTGTAAGAAAGAAAAGATTGCTGTTGGATTTCCCTGCTGCTCAGATCTACCAATTAAAAAAAAAAAAAAAAAAAGAAAAGAAAAAGATTATTTCTTTGGCCAGAGAAAAAACAGTCACTCAAAGGAGAAAAGGGTGGGTTTTTTTTGCATAATATCAAATACAACATCAGTAGAACAACACTGAAGGATGCATCAACTGTTAGCAGCAAGTAAGAGAATGACATGGCTTCACCAATGGCACATATTGATGAAAGAGGAAGGGTGTCATTCCCACCGCTCACATTGAATTTCTCAAGTGTACAGGGCCCTGATTTCTCTAATGCGTTGGAGAATAGAAACCAGAATAGATTCAGACCTCAGTTTTCTTTGCTCAGGTTCTTGGTTTAGTTACTGATAACATCTTAAACGTGAGGGCAAGTTACACATCTTATAGGTGGGGGCTACGTGTTTATTAATTTTACCTAAATTTTTACAAATAAATTCTTCATAAAAGGCACTATTATAATAAAGCATGTTATTTGAATAAAATATTTCAAACACTCCTGATTTAAAACACCCTAACTTATCTGGAGATTACATGCTCTACAGCATGATGCTTATCTGTATCATAAAACTTTTCAAATCATGAGAATGAAGAAGAGACAACAGAAGAACTGTTGTCCAAGCAAAGATACTGAGGCACTTGCTGAATTTAGGACTTGATAAGAAATCTTGGTGGAAATAAACTATATTGTTAGAAAACAGATCCTTAGATCAAAGAATCTTACTCTCTATAGACTACATACTTTTATTTAAGAATTATTTTAGTATCCAAAAATAGAAAAAAAAAAAATCACAAAAATGGAAAACTATCTCACACAAAAAAACACAGTTTGTGTTTTCCATTCATGCATTTCCATGTCTTGAAATCTATCAAGTTTACATAATATTTCAAGGAACTATCATCCAAGAAAATAGCTCAGCAAATGTGAAATGTAGGGCAGAGAACCTGCCCAAATCAGCCAAGAATTGAGGACTCTGGAAGGATCTGCCTAAAGGAAAAAAATAAATAACTAAAGAGTGACATATTCCTAGTGGACTTAAATTAAACAAAGTCTGTGTCTAAAATGATTCCAGGAGATGAAAAATATAAACTCTCCACATCTGAATCCAAGCATATCTAGGATGGAATAAGTCCAAAGATGTATAAGTCCAAAGACACAAATTCTGGCTTATTGAGCTAAAAGGGTTCAACTTTGGCATTGACCATAATTTCCAAACTTCATACTGAGTGTTCCTAAAACACTGAGAATGTTGTTATTTTGTGTAAGTCATTCCTGCAGCTGGTCGTGAAATCATCTTTGAAAGAACAACATAAAATTTTATTTTTAGCTAATGACATAACCTTAGAAAGAGATTGCCTGCACTAGTAAAAAGATGACTTGCAAACTAAGAAAAGAAATAAAGCGAGCAACAGCCAACAGGTATTTGTCAAGAATAATTTTCGCCACACAATCCCTTTTTCTTTTATGTATGACTCCATAATGTGCTTTCCTTGGGGAAAAACAGTAAATGGCATATGCCTGGAGTTTAGTAAAGCAGTATCTGAAATGCCTGCCTCGTAAACAAGTTACAGAACTGTGTCTAGAGGAAACCGCTGTGAAATAGCTGCACACCAAAACAAGTCGACAGAAAGCAAGAACTAGACCACCTCTCTGGTAAACTTCTACTCAAGTCAGTGATTGTCAAGGTTTCACTTTGAATTAGAAAGAAAAATTACCAATCTGGGCTTCTTTGAGTTTACGCCAATCTCACATAATTTGCTATTTCACAAAAAACTATAAGGATAGAAAGGAAAACTGGCTTTAAATATGCATCAGGCTGCAAGAGGTTAATAAACTCTTTGAAAACCAGGTTTAAAATTCAAGAGACTCTATACTGCTTTTAAGATTTACAGCAGACAATATAAGAAGCAGTAGAGTTAAACTAAATTGTGGTGAATTTAAGGTAGATAAAACATTTAAGGCAGGAAAACCTTTCTAATTGAAAGAACAGTAAGCATTGGAATAAATTTCCTGGAGAAGCTTTAAAGAGTGGATCTGACAAACAGTCATGACGTTTTGAGTCAAGGGAAGAACTAGTAACCTCGTTACTTCTGAGGTCCTATTTTCTATGAATCCTAAAATGTAACCCCCTAAATATTACTTAAAAATAGCCTTTGCATTATAGTCATAGAAATGATCTAAGAACAAGAAATAAAAATGCTTCCAATCCAATGATATACCTGAGTTTGATTCAATAAAAGGGAAAGAAGTGTGCCACTATCTTTTATCCCATTGTCTCCAATCAGAAAACTGAACGGTTTTGAAGATAATCTATAAGGGTACATGGTTACTAACACAAACATATGTGTCTGCTCATAACAGTGATCTTTACGGAAGTTTCTTGCTCTATTGTGCCAGGAATCATTTGATTTGCAGAATACATAAACAACAATAAACTTGGACTGAATTATCCTGCACATCCTGCATTTGATTGTCAAACAATGTACTTCTCTGACAAGATGTTTAGGAGTTCACTGCAGAGAGAAATTATGCTCTGCTTGCAGATATTCATTGGCATTTAGTATCACATGGAAACAAAATCTTGCAGATTTTGTCCAAAAAAATTGCTTCTGGGCTGAAAGTTCACGATTTGTTTTACATATAATAATCAATGTGCATTTCTTGTTTTCTTAATGTATCCATCGTTCAATTCACTTGTTGGCATACACTAAGGTCCTTTGCATTACGCTAATCCTGGTAGGAAATATGTGTTTATTTCATTTAGTATCAATATGAACCAACATAGAGCAATTAATGGAATTCTAAAAAAAAAGAGAGAGAAAAAATCCCTTTTACCAAAACTTCACAGGAACCAGTGAACATTCAACTGCATTTAAAATTACAAAACTGGTTAAGAATTTAAGTGTTTCTCCCTAGTCTGAAAATAGACCATAGAACTCTGTGATGAAGAGTGTTTGAGGCAAGATGTAAATATTTGTAAAACTGTGTTTGGATACCAAGTCCCCAGTCTATAGTATTCATAGCACAAATGTAGAGTTTAAATTAAATTTCTTCAAAGTCTTAGGCCAGACTCTAGTAAACAGAGAAAAAGACCAAACACATCTCACACCTGCTTGCTGTGACAACCTGATGTATATTCTCTGAACTGTGTTACTGGCTCTGCCAAACCCTGAGTGCCAGAGCTGACTGGGAGCAGTGGTCCTGGTGCTGGTGGCCAGAGCCATCTCTGCCCTTGGATGGAGCTCCTGGGCAGAAACACTGGTCCAAGAACAGGCAGGGACTCCATGGGATGAATAAATCCACAGCAGCAAAAGGAAAGTTATTCAAGCAAAAATCCTTACTCTTGGAAGTCTAATCAAACCTGATACTTAATACTGCAAGGTTAAACTATTAGCCTGTTCATTTTTCTTATGTTTCTTGGCTTGTTTTCTTAACCTCCCTCTGCTGGCATTAAAGTTACGCTATCTGCAAAAGAAAGGTAAGCACACACAATTAGCTCACACCAGGTTTGTAAAACATGATATCCTTCAAAAGGCTAACTGAAAACCCAAAGTAAAACCAAAATAATTATCTTCTTAGTAAATATAGAGTTTCTAATTCCAAACCCAGTGGGAAGAAGAACTGATTTCTGATAGAGAAAATTTACTCCTGACTCTGTTGCTGTCTTTTTCAATTTATTTGAAATTTATGAAGAACCATCCCATCTAGGTGCAGGTTGATGCCCTGTCCTTGGGGTCATTTCAATACCCCTTTCATATAGCCTTGCAGGAAATTAAGAAAATCTAAAGAGAGTGGAACACATTTCAAAAAAGTACAATAATGAATCCTGTTTCTTTTTCAGCATCATGAGTACTGTAACTCAAAAGAATTGTGACAGGAGAAATCAATAATTCATCAACAGCTGAAAGTGGCACATGGTGAAAAGGGCATATGTACATAAAAGTGGAAATTTGTGTGCTCATAAAGAAAGTCTGAAAGGTAGATGGATGGACTGCTGATAAAATTCCTTTAGTAACAACAACTAAAACAGCTCTTTGATAACTGCTCTGTAACACACCCCTTATATCCCGATTAATTTATTACTTTTATTACACCAATAACACTACATGTAGATTACTGTGGATATTCAGGCTCTTTTACAGAGAGAACTATATGTGATAATTAAGGTTGATTTTGAGGGAACTACAAATCTACAAAACAGAATTTGCAAATCTTTGTGTTGTTAGAAACTAAGACTTCAGAGTGAACAGAAGAGGAATTATTTTTGTATTCAGGGAGACATGACTCTAGACAAATTCACACTCTTAAAAATTCAACAAGATATTTCACAATCATCCATATGGTCTTTGTGCTAATGTCACTTCACAAGCTGGCTTATAGATCTCTTATGATTATTAAAATGTGTTACTAAGCTCGTGAAATTGTGAAGACAAAAAGATCAGTTACTGAACTCGGTGCACTATGAAGGCACATTTTAATTCCTTACTCTAACTTTCTGATTCTCAACTTTGTCATGTAACTTAAGGAAGCAAAAGATGCTACCTTACAGTTTGGAAAAAAATAATATTGTGCCACATGGGAAGAGCTTTGTGTGGCCTCCTTCAATAAGGAAAACAGCCTTTGAAATGTTCAGTGAACTAAGAATCAACAGGAATAAAAGGGGCCAAAATAAAATCAGCAGGAAAAGTGTTAAAAATAGAAAAGTAACAGAGCACTTTCAGCTAGGGAATGAAATGGAGGTTATGGCATGGCCATTCCAGTGATTGAAAACATCAGGAGGTAAACCACACACTACACACAAGTCCTGTGACTGTGAATTTATACTCTCTGAAACAGCAGCTCTACTTCTCCCGTCACAGGAATCCCATCTCACGGGTGAGAGGAAAAGTATGTGCTCAAGCACAGCCCTGGGGATCAATGCAGCAGCCTGCAGGGCTCAAGGGCATGGGATACATGTCTATCACTTGCAGTAGCTACTGCAAATAGCAACAAACACAGCACCAATATAGGCACTTTTTGTATTGTTTAGTCCTAACAAGGATCACAGGGTGCTACTAAATTTGTTGTGTGTTTCCTAGATAATTAATGCACTGAGATTATTTACTTACGTAATTTACAAATGGAAATGCTGCTTTTGCATGAGGTAAGATTTTGTGTTCTTTGAGGACATTTACTGGTAGCTTGCTCCAAAGCAAGACTCAGATGGTCAGACTGCCATGCACGACAATGAAAATATCTTTTACTCATACACTGAATTTCTCCAATCTTGGGCTATTTTTTAGGCCTCTAGAACACTGCCTAATAAAGACTAATTAATACAGGATGCACATATTCTGTGTGGTGTTTTTTTTAGTTTTTTTTTTTTTTTTTTAATGTGCAATGATTGCTCACAATTATGATGCTGAACAATTTGAGTAAATTGAAACGAGCACAGCTCCACACAATGGAAGTCAGTCTCCTACGAGGATGTGTGCAAATGGGCAGCAAGAGAGAGGGCAGAAGTGGATGAAGGAGGAAAGAAAACCCTGTCAACATCAGACATAAGCATCTTGGACAACATTTCCATCACCCAAAACACTTGGGTGTTTTGTCTTTCCATTGGAGCAGTAACTATAAAACCAGGAAAAAAACACTCCTAGCTAGAAGAAAGCATTCTGCAGCTACATGAGATTTGCTTTGTGAGTAATTCCTTGCTTCCTGGGATATGCAGCCATTC
This sequence comes from Hirundo rustica, assembly GCF_015227805.2. Lineage (NCBI taxonomy): Eukaryota > Metazoa > Chordata > Aves > Passeriformes > Hirundinidae > Hirundo > Hirundo rustica. The sequence continues at coordinate 13,515,932 of NC_053451.1, read as the reverse complement.
TCCCCATCAGCATCACTAGCTATTGTCTCAGGGGTGTTTTACAATACAATTGTGTGCCATACTGACAATCTAATTGCACCGTGCTTGCATCCTGAGTGATGGAGGTGGAGGAAAGATGCACTTAAAAATATGGTCACACACCATTTTTTGGTTTTCAAGATATTTTTTTACTCTTTGCTTCAAGCAGGAACAATCAACACAACAAAGCTGAGGCAATGCAAGTATGACAGAAAGAATTTGAGAAGGAGGCAAGAAGTTTCAAAGGGTTTTAAATACAAGTGTTTTACAGATGTTCAGTAAATGAAACCACAGAGTCTAACCAAACAAACATTTTCAGGCAGTTTATAGTCATGGGAAGAAAGTGGAAGGAGATGGGAATTCTACCTTTGATCATGAAGCTAGTATCAAGGAAACAGCTATTTTCAATTTCTATTTGAAAACTGTTGTTTAGTAGATGTACCACCACCCTTCAAGGCCCCCACGCTTTATGCAAAAGCAGGCTGTGGTGCACTCAGAGATCATTCTGGGTCTCAAAAATAAGTTTAGCTCACTTTTGTTTCAGTAGTATCCTAAAAGGTCTGAAGTTCAACATCACTGTGGAAAACCCAACACAACCAGGTCAGTCTTTAAGTGGTACCAAGAGCAGTGCCATCAAACTTTTCAGATTTTTTCATTCCAATTCTTGCAGAGAGAAAAAAATTATACAAAGGCACACAAAATTTTTTAACTGCAGTAGAATTATCCTTTTTCAGTTTGTATGCTTGTTCAGAAAATTGGTAATCAGTGTTAACTGATCAAAACTAGTAGGTGTAAGGAAAGTGGAATGGTAAGCAGAATATTGCATGACATGCATGGGCATGTAATTTAGTGTATAATTATCTAATACTCTTATTTAAAAAATAGCTTGGGCTTCACTTTCTAAATCTGAATGGATCTACAAGATATTTTTCTATCCCACACCTAAGAAAAACCAAATAACAACATAGCTGCAGTTCTAGAGCTCAGCATCTGAACCATTTTAGTGTAAGTGTTGCACTTACATTAAAAAAAAATAAAAAATCTTGTATCTAAGTGTTGCTGTAGGTTTGTAAATGCATATTTTTTAAAAAACAAAAGGCTGCTCTCACACTTTTCAAGAATTCAAGAATGCACATGAATTGATTCTGAGCTGGAGCCCCCCAAGAGAATTGTAGACTTGGGATCTACAGTGTCAGATCTACATCCCACGTCCTTTCCTCACAGAAAGCCTAAGCAGGTCGGCAGTGATAGTTGTATCTTCCATAATCTTAAAACTCGGAAAAACAGTAGGTTTTTTAATGCTATTAATTGTGGGTTATATGAAGCTAGGCAGACTATAAATAATCTGCTCCTTCATAAGTAGTCATGTAACAAGGCCTTTTGCTGTTTTCTAATAAATAACAGGCATTTTCAAACTGTCATCTAAAAAGGTTGTTTGAATTCTTTATTCTGCTTATGCTAACAAGTGCAAAAACTGAGTTTCTTTTTTGCTTAGACTGCAATGACATCCACCTTTATTTCCTTATTTTTGATATCAGAGTGGGTAATCTCAAATATGAACAAATGATATTCAATTTATTTTTCTTATGCTAAAGAACAAAGACTGGAAAGTTCTGCAGCCAAATTACACTAGTTCATAAAGCAGAATGCAAGCAATGAGGATTGATTTAAATATCTGTTTTGTATGTTTGTGAGAGGTTTTTTTTTTTCAGTTTAGAGAAAAGCCATATTTAGTGCTGGCTTAGGAAATCTTCTATGCATATGAGTCATAACTATGCAGCTGATCAGTAAGAGAATCCTGAATGAAAAGGTGAACAAGAGTTCACACATCAAGTTTTTGCACACTAAGCAGAAATAATTTCAGAAGAATATTATCTCTGACTGAGGTTGTTTGCTTCCCTCCTCTAACACTTTTCTTCCTAATGCCACACGTGCAGCCTAGAGATTGGAATCAGCTCTGGGACTCTAAATTGCTACTTCAAATGCTGGAAAATACTGAAAAGAGCTCTGTGATTGCTTCTGCCTAGAGGGGTATTTTAGTTTTCTTTGTCTAATCAATTTTTCTGGCTTCTTAGTACACATAAGTTGTTTTTTTACTCGGATAGTTTGCAAGAATATTAACATGAGGACAGGAATGTATGGCAGAAGTTCTTTGTAAGACGAGAAGAAATAAATTAACTTAACTTACATAGTTTGAGGAACACACGGTTGAAATGCAGCCCATATGCATAGTGATTATTTATAGGCATACAAATTATATTCAAAAAAGAGCCAGATGGCTTTAGCAACACATCTGCTGTCTTCAAGGCAGAACTTCTGAAGCAAACTTGGGACATTAACTCCTATTATAGAGCAGTCAAGAACCAGTAGGGCTACATTTGCTTTGTAGTCTGTAAGAGTTGTATCCTCCTACACAGAAGTTGAATTTAATCTGAAGTCAGCATCAAAGACAGGCTGCAATATTTTGCATTTTAACAGGGTTATCATGCTGTTACTAACTAAATGCAAGGCTGGGAAGGTAGGTCACCACTAAGGCAGAAGCCAGCCCTCACACATGCTAAGATAAGTGGTGGTTACATAAATCTTTATGTCAGCTAGCAATTCTGTATATTTTGCACTAATCTTCGGCAAAGTCACCATCCCTGAAAATCATTCAAAATCTCACTCACACTACATATTCTAATTTGTTTTGTTTTGTTTTGTTTTCCTTAAGAGAAGTTTCTCATTTAAGATAATACTGAGAGGTAATTCAAAAACATCTTAGACATAAACATCAGAACCATGAGATATTAAATACTGATTTATATTAACGAGGGCAGGGTGGAGGTGAAGTCACACATCCATTAAATACATGCAAAATATACACTGGAATATGAGAAGACAAATTGTGAAAGAGCCTTGGGAGCCTGTGTTCCATGATTGCTAATCTCCACCTGGATAGGCACGACTTGTCACGAGTGCTTGAGTTTGCACTACTGCCTCTTATAGCACTGTGTGCTACTCTGAGTAGCATCATTTCTCATTTTCACTTATATTCACCTTTTTAGAAACTTTAGCAGGAACAGAACTAATTTTGTCCCTTCTTTATCCTCCTTTTTATAAAAAGCAGATCTTAAAAAAAAAAAAGAAAGAAAAAAACAAAAAACCAGAACATCTTCATCAAATAAAAACTGAATTCGTCTTTTCTGCTACCATGGATTCACTCCTTAGAGTGCAGCTTTGCCCAAGGCACTTTTGGATCCTGTCTGTTTTTCTGGCAGCACAGATAAAACTGGAAGCTTGATCCACTGCACCACGTGGATGTCCCAGTGCTGGCAGCTTCTAGGCTATATCTGGCTAGAAGGAGGAAGGGGAGCCTCTCTGGGCTCTGGTGCTGCTCATACTCCCAGCTGGGCGTTGGAGGGCAGATGGCTGCAGTGGAAGTTGTGCATCCCCGGTGAGCGTGTGCCAGGGGAGATTCCACTGCATCTGCAGCTCTCTCCCAGGACAGACAACTCCAGCAGCACCCTGCTTTACTGGCCTCTTGCCCAGCCTGCACACTGGATACTCCTCTATCAGCAGGGTGGTAAAAGGCCGGAAAGGTTGTTAGTCTGGAATATAGAGCAGGATCATGCTGCTCCTTTATTCAGGGCAAATTTAGCTCTCCTTCATAAATGCACTGCAAATAAAATTTTAATTGCAAGTTGTAGCAGAGAGGTTGAGCATATGCAGAAACTTTTCCAGGTTCAAAAGTTTTCCAAAAATCTGAAAATTCTAGATATCAATGTGTTTGCTTACCTCCCTTAGGGAAGGTATTATTCCTGATATTTATGGTTACTCTCTTCCCCAGATTTTCAGAAGCTTCTGGATTTTTTCTGATTTTTGTATGATATCAAAATAAAAAATTACCCTCTCTTTCCTTATGTATGTCCTTTAATTTTGTTAGGCTGTCTAATTTCATTGAAGCTCCCAATCATCCCAAATAAGCTATTAAGAACTTACTAGGAGAAGGAATGAGTCTGACACCTTTGAAATGCTAATTAAATTCCTTATCTGCAAAACCAATATTTGTGTTGTACAGCTCAATGATGGAAGAAAAAAATAATCCATAAGCCTGATAAAATGATAAAATGCATTTGTTTAACAGTCACTAAAATTAAACAGTGCTTATTCTAGGTTCTTATTTCAATTCACATGAGATATGAAAAAACCACAAAACAAATACTAGAGCTCACAGGTCTCTTCAAAAATTCCTCTGGATTGTCTTTTCAATTCAACAAAATCAACCCAAAACTTAGGCATCCAACTCTCACGCGGATCATATTCTCAACAGTGATATCACCAGCGTGACTCAGACTATACGGAGCAAGTTACCCTGGCAGAACTTTGTCCTTTAAATTTTTTTTTTTTTAAATCATCCTTTACCATTAAAATGCTCTGTCTCACACACACACACACACACACACACACACACACACACACACAGAGTGTGTTTTCTTCCTGCTACTCTTGGCAAGGGGAAAGGCAATTTTGGCATCATTGATGACCACAATTCTGAAAGCTAATAGAAGTTCCAGAACTACTGAGGTTTCCATGTAAAGCGTGTCAAGCCCCTTTCTCCACGGGCTGAAGGAAGGAAACCTCTCTGCTGTTCCTGGCTGTCACTACAGCTTCAGCTTGCAGGGGCAATTGGGGAAGGGATTAACTCTTGTTAAACATTTGACTGCTTTTCCTTTGGGAGACTATGGAAACGTGCCAGAAGGAATGATTCTTCAGAGTAACACTTGCTTGTCTCTAGACCTGCTTCCATCAACTGCACGTGCAAAGCCTCTTCACCCCTCTGGGAGAGGAGTTTCCATAGGGCTGATGCTTCTCTTTTAACATGTAAAGACTGGGCTTTAATGATGTTGGCTTCTTCCAGCACCCGTGAATGCAAAGATGAGAATTCTGGGATTAGTTTTTTTACATCAGTGGAAGCACAGGCCAGAACTGCAGCTTAATAAAGCCATTAGCAGGAGTCAGCAGTTCTTGCTCTATGCTTCTTAATATAAGCACTGTTATAAATCACGTATGCTCAGGCATTCCTTCGCCTCCTCACAACTGTGTGTGCAAGAGGGAAAACTGGCACAGGAGAGGGTTCATCCCCAATGAACCCTGACCCTCTGAAACTACCTGCTCTAGGCAAAGTCTTGCTGGTTAGGCCAAACCACTGTTCCATGCAGTTTAGGTATATTCACACCAATTTCTGCCTATGTTTAACTCCCAACGATGACTTGAAAAGTAAAAACTCTGCCTATAAAGGCGAGAACTACAAGAAAGGTAATTTCCTCAGAAAATTACTAAGTGTTATATTTGGATGGCATAATACATATTTGGGGAAGAAATGAGGATGACTTGGATACTTACTAGGCTTCCTGTTCAAGAAATACCTAATAAATCATGTGAGAGATTACTTTCCTGAGAAAATATTGTATTAACTAGAAGTCAGTGGAAAATCTTGCTGTTAAAGCCATCTGTTTCCCTCCCTCATGCTCACAGAAACTCCACATGCGTGTGCCTGCATGAAAAGAGGAGAATGGATTAGACACAGATAAGTATTTGGAACTAGAGGATTGATTGAGTTGAAATTAATTTTAGATGCAGTGAGATGGTGTCAGCCAGGACCAGATCTTTGCAAGTCACACAGTGAACAGCACCATGTGTGGAAGAACATAAGTGAATTTTCCTCTTGACCTTAGGCTAAAGTTAGCAAATTCTTGAACACTGATTTAAAACCCTTAAAAGATTTCTAACCAAGGTAAATTCTAAATATGCAAGCAAATCTTGTAATTATAACTGTCAAAACATGAAATATATGGACCAGCAAAATACATACTTCAGGTGCCCTGTATTGATTGTAAAATTAAACTATAAAGTGATTGCAGAAGGCTGTAATTAAGACTGTTTTAAACTAAGGCCTTACATAGGGGAGGATGATACATCGAGTCACCTGTATCTATGCAAAGCATTCAAACAGTGATGAGCAAAGACACATCTGTGGCCATAATAATGAAAAGATTAAATTACAGGATTTTCAACAAAAAAAAGTAAATTTACCACATGGCAGTAAGTCACACTTGGACTTATATGGGCTACTTTTTGGACACAAATGTAGCTATTCCTTGGAAACATTAATTACATAATCATTTAATTAATAGGGTGGAAAATTAGACAATGGGGAGAGGTAGGAATATAAGCTATTTTCCTGTTGCTCCTGTCCAATTGTTATGAGAACTGAAAATTTCTAGCACAAGTAAGACTTACTTCTCTTGGAGTAAGAAGCAGCCTGGTGTTTTATTGCTAAAATTATCTTGAAATCTTGTGCTGTAGAAAGTTAGTCTGGTCACAGAAGAATGAATAGGTGTACATAAATAGTCACATTAAAATGACAATCCATTACAAACTCAGGATATTTCCATTACAAATAGAGACACCAACCAATAGTCCTTGCCGTGGGCAAAGGGAGCACCCTCTCATTTTAGAACAAGTGTTCACTGAGAGCTTCTGAGCTTGAGGAATTACCCCAGCTCAGAGGGAGGTTCTCAACTCGAGTGTGCTGTTGGCTGAGGTCTCCAGGTGAAATTTTGTTATTGCAAATGTGCTTATTCCCAAAGTACTCAAAGAAGCAGCATGAACCTCTGCTAAGCAAAACCACAAATATGTAACCCCACTTGACTTCAGGTCAAATCAAACAGGGTCCGGGGCAATATTTTGGCTGTTGGTGTAATTGGAGTAAAATGGGTTGCAGATGTGAGGGAGTTGGGGAGCAAGCAAAGAGAGGGAAGCTGAAGCAGAAGCTCTTTTGTTCCTCCCAGAGATGACACTGATTGCCCAAGGGAGTTTTTCTACATCCAGCTGATCATCTACCAGTCCTCTCCTACCTTATATAAACTGGAAAAATACCTCTGTACCAATAGAGGAACATGTTTCATCTATTATCTTCATACTGTTTAGATTGAACCCTAGCACACTTAGTGAACTGTAGTCGGAATAGGCTTAATATTTCACACTCTCTTATTATATATTTCTGTCTCTACTGTTGTGAAACATGTTGTGCATTTTAAAACATTAAGTTTTATGAAATATTTCATGTCTTTCTCAGGAAGACTTCATTATTAAAATAATTTAACCACCAGGTTAAAGTAGATATCACACAACTGTTACTGCCTGAAGTCTAACTTCTAGTTTTGTTTAACCTCTACAGTGCTATTCAAGAATCACAATCCTATAAAATCTAATTAAATCATTCCAGAAGGGATAATATTACATTTGAAGGGTTTAAGATGGAGAGCAAGAATAATAATACTGAGCATAATTTGTCTTTCCTAAAGACAGATTAAAGATCAGTAGTAACCGTTCAGTGATAAGAAACTGTAGTTAAACTCATTTGCAATACAGATCTCCACTGAATACAAGCTATCATGCATAATAAGTTTACTATCCTTTCATAAATATGTGAAACTGATATAATGTTGTGACAGTTTTATGCTTTCTTTCAGTTCTCTTTAATAGCAGACATAAAAAAGACCCCATCAATTTTAATAAGTTTTGGAGAAGGTCCAAAGTGACTGGAAGAAAAAGTAATGGTAAGGTTCTTGGTAAAGAAATAAAGGAATTAAATAAAGCTAAAAAATTGGCCTCAAATAAATTAAAAAGGCGAAATTCAGCTTGAAGTTAATATTGAAGCTAAACAAAACCCCCAAGTGAGCCTTGCAACATTTTTTTTTTATGCTGGGAGGCTGGAGGATTAGGAAAGTCAAATGTATCTACAAACTCACAAACTGACCAATTATTTCTGTTACAAGTCTATAACCTGTGGACTTCCATCAGAATTAATTACCCATCCTCTACCATCCCACACTTTAAGATAGATGGACTTATTTTGTTGCGTCAGTTGTGCAGCCAAGTTTAAAGCCTCAGATCTCACTATCTTCCAGTATAGAAAGCTAACCATTAATAGCACACATTGTTATTATTTCCTTCTTTTCTTCACAATGAATGCAGAATTAACCTCTATAAATGGCTTGATTATCTCCAAAATCAAATCTGAAACTAATAATCTACAATATTTTACCAAAACTTTTCTATTACAAGCAGACCACAAGGCAAATTTCTCATGTACAGTTCTCCTCAAGAAGCTTTTAATTCAATAAGAGTCCCATAAGAGAAAAAATATGGGAAAAAACATTGTTTTGGAGCTCTTCAGGGAATAGTCACATTATAAGCCAGTCTCCAGGCACTCCAGGTCGCCTCCCTCTGAAAATGCTGTCAAGGCAGAGTACTCATCTTTTTTTTGGCTGTTGTTTAAGTGTAGCTGAACAAACCTGATAAAGGTAGTGATGGAGTCCAGATACACTGCTGCTACTTTCTGATATTATAAAGTGCCCTTCAGCCTTTAAGGCCTTATGGTGTTCTGGAATCATCCATCTCACTTTTGCTGAGATTACTTGTACACAAAAAATGTAACACCACCACCCCCCACCCCCTTTGACAATTCTGTATCTGCTGAGAAGGCTTTTGAACTTCCATAATCACACATACACACAGAAATCAGAGAAACTGCAGCATTATCAGTACATATCTGCAAACACTGCATGCCATGGGGGCCCACCTTCCACTTTGCCAAAATGTGGAAAATTGCAAAGGACAGACCCAGAGTTCCTGCAGGCTGATGATGTCCCATGAAACAGGCACGGCAAAGTTCTGACAAACCACAAGTGTTCCCTCTTTTCTTGTGCCATAGCACAGGCAACTGTAGATTGATGTGGTTTTGCTAAAGACTTCCCCCCTCTCCCCACAAAATTTGTGGATTTGGTTATTTACCTAAACGGCTAGTGAGTACCAGGATGATGCTTTTCTCCAGTTTGAGGCAGGTTTTTATTGAAAGATGGGGTACTATTTCCAGATTTCTTTCCTATCATCCTGTTGGTGGAATATAGTGGAACATGGAATTCCACCATCATGAAGAAAAAAGACAATTGTCTGCTGACAGCAAAGCAACCAATCCCTTCTGTAAAGGGAGGTTTATAGAGTAGGCAGGCAGACTAATCCTAGAGTTTAGGCTCAGATAACTGTTCTTCCAAGAAATCTCTCCAAAGGCAAAAAGAACGGCTTGGGCCAGGCAGAGAGGAAAAATGAAAGGGATCAGAATCACTGAAAACAGAGCAAAACACTGGAGCTTATTTAAAACTCTCAGCTGATTTTTAAAAGACCCTAGCTCCTTAGTGCCTCTCCATCGTTCCCAACTTATGAGAAATACACTGAATTGAAAATAGTTTAATACATTTTTAGAAAACATCCCATATTTTTTCCACTCTGAGGTAGGCTAGAAATCATCTAGCCATTCCATAAGATTTCAAGGCGAAATTAACAATACTAGGCATCAACTAGAGGAGAACATGGATCTGTACCTGGATTCCAAATGGATTAAAAAAACCCCCAAAAACCTGTACTGATCTGTACATCCATTGAGGAAAGGAGACTTAACATCTGCATTCCTTTTAAATCAAAGCTGACATTTTCAGGGCAGTGATTTTACAAAGAACGGTCAACTGAAGGAGGGGGGAAGTAATCACAGCCCTTGCTCAAAAAAAGCAAAAGAAAAAAGGAATTATTTTTGTAGCCTCAGTCACTAAGAGAACTCGTTAACTTATATAATTTAATTGTACCCAGCTGAAATGGTAAATATCATGATAGATTTTTTTTCTTATGGGTCATTACTTTTGTGGTTAAGTGATTGCAAAGAGATATATGAAGCCTATGGTGGCATTTAGCTTTTAAATATTGAATTTCTTTGCACCTCTAATGCAAAGGGGGAACAGCTGATGCAGATTGGTTTTTTGGCTTTCAATACAACACAGTTAAGGTACCCTTTGCAGATATTTCTGAGACACAATTCTGCAACATGAGTACCTAATGTTTTCCTGGAGGACTTATAACCCTTTGAGCACCATTTTTTTTTCTTTTGTTTTTTTTCTCAACAAATAGTGAAATTCTTCTGCTAAAGGAGTGGCACGTAACTTTGACTGCAAAGGACAAAATGTAATACTGGATACAAAGACAGACACAAGATGAAAACAAACAAAAAAAAAGAGCTTATATTGGTAGAGCTCTTGCTGTTCATAGTCCCCATTTTAATTGAATATTTATCAAAATCAAAGGGTAATTCTCAACTGATCTTATTCATCTGCCCTCTGAGGCACCACACTGCTAAAAGCAGTACCAGGTACATTGCAGCAGCACCTACAGCTGAGCAAATGCAGCCCTGGCCATGCTGCAATAAAGGCTCATGATAAGATGCATTATTGAAGAAAATACATTTCCATATAGAGAAAACAGTAAAAAGGTACAGAAAAAGAGTTTTATGGTGTTAGACCAGAACACTGAAAGTTTAACAAATCCTGCTCTACATATGATCTGCCTTTTTTTTTTTTTTTTTTTTTTTTTTAACTGTTGTGGCGCATAGAGTTTCTGAAAAGAACCAGCTTTCTGTGGGAAAAAGAAGGCAACAATCAGCTTAACTGTAGCGACCATTATTTATTTCCCAGAGAGCTAACTTCAATTTTTTTTTTCTTCAAAAATTGGGATGTTATTTTCAATTGTGCATGCTTAATTCCTGAAAACACTGTCTAGATGAATCCTAGAAGCAGAGCAATGCAATTAACAGAAGCAAGAAAACAAACTAAAATCCCCTAACTAACAAAGCAAAATAAACCTCAAATTCTCAACTTGTCTTCCAAAAGATAGTCCTTAGCAACAACAAAAAAGTTTCTACTTCTAACATTGACAAGAGTTGTACTAAGGGGAGGGATATTTCAAGTAGAAAGAGAATAGGTTTCCATTAGATATTAGGAAGAAAATCTTTACTAGAAGGGTGGTGAGACACTGACACAGGTTTCCCAGAGAGACTGTGGATGCCACATCCCTGGAAGTGTTCAAGGCCAGGTTGGATGGAGCTCTGGGCAACCTGATCTAGTGGAAGGTGTCTCTGCCCATGGCTGGGGGTTGGAACAAGATGAGCTCTACAGTTTCTTCTGACCCAAACCCATCCTATGACTCTTTACAACTTGCATGAAGCTGTAGGCAAGAATGTCCTCAGCCCAGCAAGAATTGCTGCTTAGAAAGTGGTAATCTTGTGGAAGCAGCTAAGATCAGTTTGTGGAACTAGGATGAAATCTAATCTCTTATAACAAACTATATGACAAAACCATCAAAGTTAGTTTGTAATGAGTATCCTCCTCAGTGATTTGTTTGAACCTGCACTTCCAACTCCTGGATAAAATCAATGCAAATTCAGTACTTTTTTCTGACACAAGAGTGCCTGCTAGATTTACAGCACTAAAATGCGAGTCTCCTAGGAACAAGTCATCCCTGACTCTACTTCCATCCTCTTTTCACAGTATGATTTGGGAGAGTCTTATAGATACTCAACAGTGCCAATAAAGACTTTCTCTCACACTTGGTACATCCAGTCCAGTGAAAGCTTGTGCCTGTCAAGATGTTTCTTCTAAAATCATATAATTTAAGTATTCCCTCTCTCACTTTCTCAATCTGGTATCTTTTTTTTTCTTAAAACCTGGTATTTTACTAGATATTCTTCTGGTTCTCTAGCTTCTCCTGCTTCACAGAAGTAGTTTAGAAATTTATTATGTTTGTTTTGGATTGTTTGGGTTTTGTTGTCATTGCAATTTTTGTTGGTTTTGTTGTATTTTTTTTTGTTTCATTTTTTTTTAATACTTTGTTAATATTTGCCATTCTTTCACTAGCAGATATCTCCATGTGTGACTACACATCTTCCCTTATCTCAAAATCTTACAAAAGTTTTAATTCATTATGGGCTTTTCTGACACCTCCATCGAGTTGCAGACTATACTGTAGCCAGTTGAAACAAAAGAAGCCAAAGCTATTCTCTTGCTGCAGTATCACATTCCACCATCAAGAGGATATGAAGTGTTTTATGTTCCTTGATCTTGTCAACACTCTTGGGTTGAGATAGGAGGTTAAAGGGAGGTGACAAGGTTAGATGATTTGACTAACATCCCAAACAAGGCTCAATGTGATTATGAGCCTGCCTCAGCTTTCTAATAACATATGTAATGAGGGAGAATTGGAAGCTTCCCACACCAACAGCTCATGCAGAAGTGATTTGTTTCTCTCTATACCCTGGCCACAATAGGCGTCCATATATTTCTTTTAAGAATATTGTCATGGCTCACTAAATTACCCCAGGGCAGTGCTATCAGTGGTGTTCCACTTTGCCCCTTTATTTCTTTCTGTGACATTACTCCGCACAAGGGTTACCAGAAAGACAGATGAAGTAGGAGTAGATGGGTCTCTGAGGGGTGATATATAGTAGGGACATAATAGAAAAAAGCGAGGATGGTGTGGTATACAGGAATTTTCATTTCTTTCTCCTCATTTCCAGAAGAAATTCCAGACATTGGAAATTTATTGTGTATGGTTATCAGGTTTATATTTTCTTAGACTCTAACTTCTTTTCAGGGAACTTGACTCCTAATGGCCCTATACCTTTCCTCCTCCATTTTATTTTCTCTTTTACAATGGCAAATCAAAATTCTCAGTGGAGGAGAGAACAGATAAATTCTCGTCATCATATCAAATACTATTTTTATTGACATCAGACAATGAAAAACATGTCAAAAACTGTTCAGGAGCATCATTTGTGAAGGGTGCAGTTTGACTAGCAGAAAAAGCAGCTGTTCTGGCAGCCAGGATGTTGGAGAAATTTCTGGCAGCTTTTAATGGGGTGTAAAAGTTGTCATGTGAAGTTGCTTTCGACCTGATGGATTTAATAGTTCCTCAGAGCCATCATGGTCTATCACCCCTATGAGTATTAAGGGACTCCTAAATCCATGGATAGATAATTTGGCTGCCACACTGGCACTGTAAATCCACATCCTTAAAGCCTTCATTAAATTTGTACAGACCATTTCTTAAGTGCAATTAACTACGTTTCTTAAGAAAGGAGGTTGATTTGTTTCCATCTCCCATAGACTCCATTATTTCCCATCGTCCTTGTGGAAATAAGAATGTATCTCCTGCAACTTGTTTAAAAGCATATCCAGTTGCTGGGAATTGGAAATTGCTTATAACTTTTGTACTCCACCTGTATCACTACAGAGCATCAAACAAAGAGAATATCCCCGGCTGGGTCCTTGTTTGATTGAGCTTGGCAAAGTTTATGGAATTCCAACATAGCTGTTGGACACATCAGTTTGTGGACAGACTTGTCCCATTGATTTATTAAATTTTGCACTAGATTAATTTGTTTCAACCGTGACAGCATAATCAATTCACTTTATCCACCATTACTTCTGGGCAGCCAAGCTAAAATTTACAATGCATTGTTAAAAAGTGTGGAAATCTGTGCATTTTGATTCATCACATGATATCATCAAAGGTTAAAAAAACACTCAAAAATAATTCCAAAAATCATTATTTCTAAAAGTTACTGAATAATCATTTAAAAAATATTACCAAATTTCTACTTTGGCAATAAAATTTCTGAAGTAAAGCTACTATGTCAGTTAATACCCAATGATGCAACTTTTCAACTAGTTTAAACCTGCACACAACACAAATTCTTGATTAAAACAGCACGGACAAGATATTCATTGCTTTATAATACGAGCCAATGTTTTCAAGAAAACATTATTTGCACAAATACTTTTCATTAAAGTGGTATAAGCTTGCATAACTTGCAATAACTAATGAAATGAACCTAGATACTCTAAATTCTCACTGCTTGGGAAACACTGTGCACCTTCAGAATCAAGTACTTACACAGCATGTACAACTGCCTCATGTTGGTTTTGTGGAAGGAAGTTAATTTGACTGCATGAATAAAATAACTTACTTTCTTAATTAGACATTTTAATCAGAGATCCATTAGCTAATCAGACCTAATCAGTGTTTCATCAAGACTGTAAATAGGCAACTTGGGATAAGATGGTCAGGACTCACAGGCTTGCATGCATAATAGGAAGCTGAGGACATTCTTTTTGAAGATTTATCATTGAAGAAGGACCTAAAGGATTGTCATCATTTTGACACACAGAAAAAAAAATCTAGGACAAGATAATTCCTCCTCAGCAGCAGCTCGTTACAGTAATTTTGGAAAGTGTATGTGAGAGAGAAAATTCAGATTTTTGTCGTATTAGTGCCTGGCCAGCTAAAATTGAGCCTTAGAATTCAAACTAATGTGGTGGTGGGAGGTCAGTCAGCAATATTACACTGGCATTTATGCTTAATCTGGGATATTTAACATTCAAGTCCTAACAATCTCTGCAAATGCCAACAGAGCATTCACAGTTACGCTTTTCAAAGCTGGGCTTTTAGTCACTGCCTCAGATTTCTTGTTTAAGTTGTAGGTAAATATTTTTAAGAAATTAGTAAATTCAAAATAAAAAACTGGATAAATAATAAGAACATATACTAGTTTGCTTAATGGATTGCCAGATGAAATATTTACAACTACTCTTGCACCAAAGTATTTTTTTTTTTTTTTTCACAAGGAACAGCTTAATAACTGTGACATTAACTGTAGTATAAAGTGTATAGCGGTCTGCCAAACACAGGTCACTCCTCCTCTGATACTTTAGGCTATCCAGAAAAAAGAGATAACATAAAAATTAGGCAAGCAACCATATGTAAGAAAATATCTACTGTGACAGTTTCATATTCAACTACTTCTTAGAAACTCATCTAAAATGTGGATTTGTTAATTTTGCTTTTTCTTCTTTTCATATTTAAATTTAAAATATGAATTAAAATTGATGCCACAAATCAAATCAAATAGAATAGAAAATTTCCAGAAAACTGAAGTTTCTTTGGATGGGAATAAGGATCTGCTCCCCAACATGACAAAATGTTGGGACAAAATGGGACAAAATGAACAAAGCTTTTACTGATTTTCCAGGCTATTGAGGATCTAAAGGAATCCTATAATGCAGAAGGTGGAATTTAATTTTTTCCTCATCACCAAAGTACTGTTACATTAGAAAAAAATGCTGGCATTTAATACTCAAGTTAGTATTTGCAAACTAAAACAAATCTAGTTACTTCAACAAGATGCCATATGGCCTGTGAATTTGCACTGTGCCAAGCTGGAAGAGCATTTTTTCATATTTCAATGGGTGCCAAAAAACTATACTGAGTAGTTCAACGACTGTATTGTTGAAACTCTTCACGGAAGTAAGGATTCACCAGATTAAATTAATGGAAGACAAAGGGAATTATACAGAAGTTAAAAGGAAGGGGAAATAGATGGCCCCAGCAGAAAGTCCTCGGTAGTTAGACCTCTGACAGTGAAAGAAAACGGTTCTGTCAGAGTCAGGCTTCAAGCTGCCCCTGAACACCATGGAAAGGGGTACAAAAGAACAGGGCTGTGCTTCCTTGGTACTCCATAGGCAAATTCCTTCCCCTGGCACAGCATTTTTCTCACCCTTGGAATTTCTGGGTACAGGTAACCAAGTGTACGAGGTTGATTCTAAGCAGACATTGGGAATTTTCTTCATTGTTTGGAATGGTGGGAGCAACATTTATTTCCTATGTTACATAACACAGATGAGGTATAAATAACAAAACAGTAAAAACCCCAAACCCACACCAAACAAAACCCACAAATGCTTGTTCTCCACCCTCTCATTCTCAGAAATTTCACCTTTAAAATTAGGATGATAATTTCTGATAATCTTAAAGCTTATAATTTATTTATGTTTCCTTTTAATTTAGTTTATATCTGACATTCTTACTGAGCTTTACTGAAAGGTAAAGCACTGTATTACCACAAAACATTTCAACACTACAGACTGTTGTGTTATGTAGTGCACTGGAAGACAGAGAGAATACCAAAAATTACTCAAGCAGCAATGAGGAAGCTGAAAGAGAGAGGGAATGACAGGGAAAATTGAGGTCTGAGTTTAAGGGCTCATTGAATTTTCCTCAGCAAACAATATTAAACGTTTTGTTGGGTTTGTTTTTTCTTTTTGGTGATATGAGCAGTTTTTCCAGTAGGAACTACATAAACTACTACTTCATTTAATCTAACACAGCCAAAAAGGGCTTTAAGAGGATAAAGTGAATCAGATTTAAACTAATGGCCTAGATAAATCTTACTAATCACTGGAGCTACCTAGTTGCAGCAGTCTTATTGAGAAGAAGCTGCTTGCCCTCTTGGCTGAGAATCTTCCTGCACAGCTGGAAAGCATCAAGCTTTATCTGCAAGTGTCAATGGGTGCACAGCATATTTGTATTTACTGGACATCAGTGTCGCTGTTAATCAGACTCAGTGGCCTTGTTCTGTGAAGAAATCCCTGAAATTGCTCCTGGTCTTCTCTTCTGGTGTATGAAAAGTGTTTACTTTCTTAAAGATAAGGTGGGAAAAGATATAATGCAATGAATGCGGAAAAGGTACCTATAGCCTGATAGATTTTGCTGGTTCACCTGAGAGTGATATGAAAGTAATGTAGATTTGATAGGTTTTCACAACCAAAACACATGAAACATAAGTATGTAGAGAAAAAAAAAGTTAAATTAACTGCAAAACCTAAAGGAAGGAAATAAAATTCCTCCTCTGGCACTCTTTTCCAATGACAATGGATAGATCAGTAATTTCATATATGAAATGCTGTTTTCTCTCCCAGCTCTAGCAGTACCTCTTACCTTCAATCTCTCTGCTTTCTTAACAAATGGAAAAATGCAGCATTCACATGAAGAGAACCTCAAAGGTGATCAAATTAAGGTCTGGCTAAGAGGATTTTTAGAATGAACAACACTAAATACCTCACACCGATTATCCATTGTTCTTCCATCGGCTAATGGCCAGGGGAATATGCACTTCTCTAATGACTGTGGACCCAGCCAATCTAATCCATGTATTTATCCTCTCTGTACTTGGGTACTGCATTGTAACACATGAGAAGATGAAAGTAGACTTAGAAACAGCTCGAGTTTGTTCCACCCCATTACTTAGAAGCACACAGCCTCCCCATCTCACCACCTGATGACAGCAGACACTATATTGCCTCCCCAATAAGCACTAAATCAATAAAGGCTCACTAGAGCCAGCCCATTCTGCCTTCAGGATCCTCTCTGACTGAGATACACGCGTCCTAAGCTGCAATCCCCAGAAATAAAATAACAATAAATAACCCGATATGTAGGAACAAGATGAAGAAATTCCTTGGCAGCAGGGACTGCTGCAAACTCCAAGGGTATTTATGGTTCCAAACCCACAAAAGCCTGGGCATATTCCAGCATCCCTGCTTCGGTAGGACTCCTCTGGGCTCAGGAGGGGTGCCATTATGCAATCAATTTCATGGCTGGAATCTCAATACATATAATTTAAGCAAAATAAAATTAAATTGATGGGTCTCTGGGTCATTTGGAAAGAATGCTTTTCTGACAATCGGTCCAGCCTGCCTTTTCTTTGCTGCTATAATCTCCACCCTGTAAAGCAAAGGAGTTAGAGTCATTATCTGTGTTTGTATTTTATTATGTATGTTCCTGAGCAAACAGCAAATTATCTTCCTGGGTTATCATAAAATATTACAGTGGTGTCTGGTTTTGCTACTGCAGTAAAGTATCTTATCATGTTCGTTCTTAGTCCCTGATTTCATGGGTTTTAATCTAGAAGAGAATGAGGTTAGAAGTTAACAAACCAAACCAGTGCCTAAGAGAAATATTTTATTTTCAACTGAGTTGATAAAATATGGTTTTCCATTGACATGTTCAGCCCTCTTCTATATGCATCCATAGACATGTAGATGAGATGGATCCTTTTTGCCCAGACCCCTTTTGTCATATTATTTTTGGAAGACTGGTTTGCTTTTTAAAAACAAACTGGAAGAGAGATTAGTTTAAAATATGTTAACTAGTTTCAAACAAAAAATAAACTAAGGCAGACAGAAGAGATATAAAGGATGTTTTAACAAAAGTACTCTCAAGATACTCTACCCAACATATCCATTTATCTGAATCTGTGGCCTTCAGACTCCATAAAAAAAATCTGATTTTTAAAAACTCCAGATTTTTATGTCCAAGTCCTAAAAATCCTCCTGTTCAAATGTGAAAAAAGATTATTCCAAAGAAAAGTTTGAGAACGTACCACACTGCCAAGTTCTCTGTATGTTATTATGCAGCACCTAATATTCATGTCATTGTTTTCTAAATAACATGAGGTAACTTCATGTGTTGCCCACTAGCTTAATATCACACATTCCAGGATATTTTAACACTAATTAATTTCAAGTGTTCTTCCCTCACCTTGCAAAGGAATACCTTGTCAGAGGAATACATATTTCAAGAATCCATTTTAAGAAAAATATGTTGCGATTAGGCCAAACATCTCTCACAAATAATGCAATAGAGATTAGAATTCTACATAAATGATGCCAAATAATAGACTTGTGTAATAGGTAAGTATTTTTATACACCTAGTAAGAAAAGATCAGGTAATAAACAACTGTCTCTCTCTTTGCTGTCGTTCAAGTTTGGAGAAGTTGCTCAAATCATAATGACAGTTTAATATTTCAGCATTGAATTTTTACCCATGTAGAGTTTAAGGAGGTAAAAGTAAATACTCTTATTTCTCTACCTGACAGCAAAAGGCCTGAACAGACTGAAGCCCAGGTTCAACACCCGTCCAGGTGAAAAGAATGGCTTTCTGATTCCAGCCCCTTCAGACCCAAAGGCTGCCTGAGTGCATTCAGTTCTCATTTTCCACAGGAACAGGGAATGAAACGGCAAATATTCTTGGCAATGCAGCCTAACCACTAATTCAAGTCTGAAAAACACACAAACTATGAAACATTCCAGGTGAGCCAAGACTATTAACTAGACTGTCTCATCTAGCTCAGTTTCACACCTATGAACGGCCAAGTCTGACACGGCTATTGTCTTTATGCCCATGCCAGGGAGAGAAAATATTTGGTCTGAATGGAGAAACAATTCACATGAAGCAATGATGACTGAGCAGAGAACAGTTTCTAGGTTTTTCTGAACTCCTCAAATCCTGGATTAATTACATCCTCAAAAGACTATACAAAACTAACAGCTAGGATAAAACTACTTGCAGAAGGTTGAGTGTTCAAGCCTCAAGAAAGGGTTTGTCCAAGCAAACTTGGGCTGTGTATTACACATCAATAATCACCAAAAGAAATGGTGAAAGCACTATCAGCAGGAACTAAGGGAACAGTTTAAAATACGCATTTTATAACCTTCTGCAATCTATTTTAATTATTCAATAAGAATTCAAAGTGGGAGGTTAATAAAATTCATCAGTAGGTGTTCTTATCAATGAGCAGAGCTGTGAAGCCTGCATGATAGTCTATCAATAAACTAAGAGGGCTGAAATCTTTCATTAAATTGTAAGAAGAAATGTATGTATTTCAATCCAAAATACTTGTATACAGTAGGCTGATTTCAAGGGCGAACACAGTTGGGGCTGAAAACATTACAAGTGAGAACTAATTTTCAGCTGAAGCCTGTGGTGTAAAGAGAGCCAAAAGTAGAAATTAATCAGCTTTCATGGCAGATAAAAGGTGTCTTCCCAGTCTTCACTAGAGAAATGAGCTAGATGTCTCAAAAAAATTGTTTTATTGGCCCAACAGCATACCTCCCACATAAAGGAAATTAATTTTGCAATGCTTTTTGCTCTCACTTACTTGTGTATGCTTACACATTTGTCACTCTGATAAAAGTTCTTGCAAAATGATATAAATTATGTGAATGTACATATCAAGCTTGTAGATGAGTTTTCATTCAAAGTGTATTCAGGGGCCAAATGCATTTCAGTACAAATTCAAGATGTCAATTAAGTTACAAGTATTGCTCCATGGAAGAGCGAATGTACCTTATTTTTTCATTTTATCCTTTTGTCTCACTATTTTGTTATGAATATGTTGTATACACCATTTTATAAATGTGATTGCCACCTTGCATAGGGAGTTCATTCAAAGTTATGTTTTTTTAAAAATTAGTATTTCAAATTAGAAATAAGCTCAAAGGCAAATTCAAGTGTTTGGAGTCAAGATAGAAGAAACAGTAAAAAAAGATAAAGGTGTTTTTAGCCTTCAGACCTTTTATGTTATGGCAATAATTCTCCATTATTAAACCATGATTTGAAGAGATTTGAAGACTAAGGGAGAGAGCCACTTTACTTTGCTCTTGAGAGCCAAATACAGTATTAAACAGACTTCTCATTATTTATTCCTAGAAATCAGAACAGGAAAGAAATTAACTGAAAACATCCAAGAAACAAAGCTGATATTAGTACTGTGAGAAAGAGCAGAAACATTCTTTATTGTTCTCTCACCCTTCCCACTTGTTGGCTGGGTTTTTTAAATATATATATTTTTAGGGCTGTTCTTGCTTGTGCCTGCAACTAAGAGTTAACATATATGCCATGAGAGAGCTATATCAAAATATTGCATTAGGATGACATTTCAGATTGCTGTACAGCTCTTCTAAAATGATTAAAGCTAATTCTAAGAAATCAGAGTAATAGCTGCTATTAAAAACCAAACTCAACTCCTGGGCTTCCTGGAAAGTTTGACATGACAGATATCTGCAAAACATTAATAATACAGAATAGAAATTAAGAGACCTTGGATCTGTTCCTGGCTGTGATATCAATTATTTGTGTTCTCTTGGGAGCAGGACTAAACCGTGTATTAGGGCAGACCTACATGGAAGGATCCAGACTTCTAGGAATGCCTGTACAAGGCAAATGTCTAAACCTATTACCTGCTAAGGTAGGTACACACTGGTTCATCACCCATAAAAATGAGGAAAAGCACTTGCTTCCATATTACCCATGAAATCTTCCAAAAACATATGCTTATCACTATATTCAGGCTGCTGAGGATATGTGCTCCCGTAAAGGGCTTTCCTTTAAAGAGCTCACTGCTCCAGTCTGGGAAGAAAGCCAAACCTGGAGTAAACATGAACAGCTCAGTGCTGAAAACCAGCTCATGAGAGAAGCGGAGGAGTGGCTGCCCGCAGACATCCTTGCAAGATCCGCTTTGTCCGTAGCTGAAAAATTGTTGATTGGCCATCACAGACATTGCCAAGAACACAGGAATAGAGCAGGGCAGTTTCCAAAACAGTGCAAGGATGCATGCATTTTTGTCCCCTGCTGAAATGATCATCGCTTGCACATTACAAGCATTCTAAGTTTTCTTACTTGGTGATGTTTATACAGCAGGTAAAGGCCCAGAGTGCTAATTTTAAAGAGGCCCTTTCCTAAGAAACCATAATAAAGTTTCAGCAAAATTCTTAAAAAAAATATAAAAACCTTATACTGCTTGCTGAAATTGTTTTCTTTGTTTTCCTCTAAGTGTTGTCCTAAAATTAACAGCATTTTAACAGATGCATTAGCATTGGATTAGCTCCTCTAAGTGTTTCCTTCCAAGCAGCCTCTTCTCTCATCTTTCGGTAACCTTATTACTTATTTTCAGTGTGTGATTTTCACAAACTTCTGCGCCAAGATGTGGCTATAACGGAGAAACAACTTTACAGATGGATGTTGTTAGAATAATGGCTGCAGCACAAGTTCTGTTTCACTATGAATGCAACCTAATTTGGCGAGAATTTCTGGTTTACCTTCAGAGAAGACAGAAACCTCATTCTATCTGAGTTCTTGCACCATGACCGTTCTCTGGTGGATGCAGCATGAAACGATTACAAAAGAGAACCAGACAAATTTTGTTCTAATTTTCAGGCATGTTATTTCAACATTGCCTATGTATTAGAAATTGGGAATGATTTATGAGTCATTAATGCACACTTACAAACTGTTTTACACCACCAACCTGTCCTTTCCATATGCAACCATTTATGAGGAGCATTCCTTCAGCAAACCTCTGAAAATTTCTATAAGCGCTCCAGTAAAAGCATGCATATGACCCCTTCTCTGGAAAAGGGCTCAAATATATCCCAACAGTATGTAAGTTTAACACACCACTCCTCCTTATTAAGCTGTCCTTTTTACCCTCCCAAGCAGCACACTAAGGGAACAGTTTCAAATCCCTAAATCCTGACTCATTCTAACCCCATTTTCACTAGTGGGTAGCGAGGACACAGCCTAACAGTGCAAATATTTTCAATATGAAATACAACATTAGCAGAGATCCAATAGCTTCAATCTGGAAAATTAGATAAGCTCAGTTTCTAAAACAGTTAAAATCACAATAAACAATTTCCTCGAGGCATGACAGCAACTGAAATCCCCAGAGTTGTTATCTTCTTGTGGATATACTTGGACTACACAGGAAGTTATTGGCTGATGAAAAAAAATTCCTCTCTGAAATTATATAGCCTCTGCATTGCAGGAAGTTGTCATCATTATCAAATTGCTCACTCTGACATGAATAATAAATCTACAATTCCACAACACAGTTCAGTAATGTCACTTACATTTTTCTGAGTTTTATGAGGAACAGATTCTCTCTTAGTTTGTGTTATGGTGTAAAATACTCCATTTATAAGTTCTGCTATAACAAAACAAAGAGTTCTCATTCCTGTGTTGAAAGTTGTATTGTAAGCAAGGAAATCAGCCAACAGACAGATTGAACAATCTATTTCCTCTGAGAACAGGAAACATTATCCCTGTTATGGACATGATTTTGGGATAAGGACTCTACCTGAGCAGTGTGGTGTGCTGGGGACACAGCCACCCACAACTCTTCCCTTAATGGGGGCCTCAGTTTTCCCCATGAAAAAAGAATCCATGGCAATCCAGCATTCCAACCATTTAAAGCAGGACTCATACTGAGTCTTGGGAGCTGTACTAAGCTGGATAGTTTTATTTTAGTCTGTTTTTCACATAAGAAACACTTCCATAAAGTTTGTCAAGAAACAGATTGCAAACATGCAAATTAAACCTACCAAATTTCTTGAAGAGCACAGAGAAAGAGAGAACTGATTCTATGGTCCCCACCTTTTTTTTTTTTTTTTTTTTTTTTTTTAGGAAACATGAATTTAACCACAGTAATTTGTAAAATATTTGTGGAAAGAATTATTCTGTGTTTGAAAGTTCCGCCAAATGGGAGAAACAGTGAGACGACACTAGGTGGCAAAAATCATTTACTCTGTGTATCTGCTTGCAGTCTTACTAAAAAAAAAAAAAAAAAAAAAAAAAAAAACCCAAACAAAAACCACAAACAAACAAATAAAAGAACCAAACAAAAAAACCCAAACACACATACACACAAAACAAACAAACAAACAAACAAAAACCAAAACAAACCAACAAACCCCAAAAAAACCCCAAACCAAAAAGAAACCCTCCTCAGGGACTGCTTTTGTGTACATACGCCCTCTGAAAAGGCAGGATTTATATCTCACTACACCATTAAGAAGCTTTTCTGAGATTAAAGGAAGATAATTAGCTTTCAAGTTTCTCCTGAAAACTGAAGTCAGGTCTAAAAGACACACTGACAATGAACCAGACACTCCTCATAGGTAATGCAATAAGTAACACAGGTAAGGCAGAAGGGAGGTGGTTGCCAGACACCAGTATCCCTTTACTGATGGGAAAGCTTAAAAAAGCCTCTTTATTCATACATTCATGCACTTTAATTCGAGATACTACCCAAACAGAAATTGCTGGTGAGTTTTTGTATTATGATTTGTACATCCTTTATTTACTTCCTGTAAAACTGTTGCCAGTTTCTGACTTTCTTCCAAGCTCCAAATTATTTCAAAATGTGGTAGTCCCATTCAGAAAGTGATGCTTCATTTCAGGAGCTCCACATGTGTGCAAGCTCACACAAGCTCTGTGGATCCAGCTTTGAATTCATTTTTCAAAGTGACACCCAAAAGGATCACATATGGTTCATATGGAAAACGTCTGAAAGATTGTAAGGGCATTAACTTTCCAAAATTTTGGTAAGAAGCAGCATTTTCTAAAGATGGTTGCAAGATTCTCAGAGTTGCATGACATTACATTCCCTTATCCCTCCTATTAATCATGACTAATGTCCAGCAGTATTTTTAGAGAGTTATGTGGAAATACAGGCTTCTCCTAGACCATGTTCTCCTATTCTCTGTCACAAACTCTCTCCAAACTCTCAGTACTTTGGAATTGTGTTCAGAAAAAAACCAAAGGAACTATCATCTCACCCAGATTTATCAAACTCCTAGTTTACGAAGACAATATTTGTATTACATAAGTAAAAGAAGCAGAACAAAATCTGACATAACAAGGAAAAAAATAAAGATAACATTCCTTTGTTTATGTTACAAAGAGAGCTCTCCCTGTATGGGGCTGCTCACTTCTGGAGAGAGCATTTTAAAACTAAACCCCAGAACAGCTCCCCGGGTTGGAAATAATTGTAGGTCTTCTTTGTTCTAGATAGAACATATATTTTGTACATCATCACTTGTTTTGAACTACTAACAGACACTGACTTCTTAATCCCAGTAGCTTTTAATTATATTAAATTTATAAGCTCCTAGCGTTAGCTAAACTGGATCTCCTTTCCAGCCTCTGAAGGGTAATTTGGAGCATCACTGAGAAACTAAACGATGACACTAAATACCTGGCCTTTCTAAAAAAGACACACCAAAAGTGGAGGAAAAAATTATTAAAATTGCTTAACATCAGAAATATTCTATCTAAATTATTGAGTGAAGTAGTTTGCTACTCTTTAAGTTGCCCTCCTGTACCTTGAAACCCCCTTCAAAAAGAAAAACACATTCTCAGCAGAAACATAATTGGCCAAAACACTGGAATTCTTTTTTTTTTTTGGATGCAGAAGAGAGGGGAGGGAAGTGCATGTGTGTACACCACAGAAATTCTGGGGGGAGTTGTATTCTTTCTTTAAACTGTGGTATAGCAATTCCCTTGCCCATCTGTAAACAAATATCAAAGGAGAGGCGAGACAAAGAAACTGAACAACTTGATTTTATCTGAGGAGTCTGGTTAGTCTTTGAATTAGCAGCCTAATTTATCTGCTAATTCCACTTCTTAATCAAAAAAGCTGTCTCGAAGTCAGACATTAGCATATATCATCAGTTTGTCAGCTGGAGAACAAAATAGTAAACCTTGTTTCTCTCATATCATCAATGTAAACTGAGCGTATAAATCAGAAAATATCTTATAATATTCAGTAATGCAAGAGGAAAAATTAAATACAGAACAGAGTAAATAACTGAATTCTTGTAGTCATATAAGAAAAAATGCTATGCTCTGTTCAAAGCAAGGTTTTTACTGTTCATATTTAAAGACAGCTGCTTTTGAGAGAAGGAGGTATTTTTACATTTGAAATATATAATGATATTAAATCTGAAAAATACCATAATTAGCCCTGCTTTCTTTAGTACCCATGGTGAGGAACTTGATGAAACTAGTCTATATTTCCCAAACTGCTCTAGTTTCATCAAAAAGAGGCACCAAATTCTATGACTGCCCTATTTTTTGTTACTTAAAAAAGAACAACAACAGCTAGTAATATCTGTGTTCATCACAGTTTCAAGTTGGATTCAGGAACTGTGAGATGGCCTCTTTGGATGCTCTGCATTATTTATTTGGAAGCCAAGAACAAATCACTCATTTAGGCAAAAGCAGATAATAGAGAGCAAGACAGTATTACTAGATATCCATCATGCTTTAGCACTGATTTTAGTACCTTAGACGCTGACACTTGTTGGCCCATCTTCAATATTTAAATCTCAACATAAATGTACTGGAAAATGAAAGAAACTGAAATGGGCTCTCATTATTATATTGTCACCAAGAACATTGATTAAGTGGCCAGGTGAGGGGCTGCTCTGGCACATCCTGTGAGACCAGCTGCAGGTTTTCCAGGAGTACAAACAGCTGCTCTTATCACCCCACCTTATATAACATTTTTGTGTTGGAAGAACTAAGCCAGAAAAAAAACCCCAGCCTTAACACAGAAGCTGCTATTCATGGAAAAATGTTCACTTTGTCCAAATATATCATCCAACTTCAGTTAATCCTCAGAACTTTAAGCATGTTCTCATTTCTCAAGCCATTTCCCTATCTCAGCACCTATCTAAAAAAGGGAAATTGTTTCAAGGTTTTCTGTCTCCATGCTGTTCCTTAAAGGCTGAAGCAACTACAAAGAGGTATTTGCAAGATGTAAATGGCATCAAAGGGGAAAATGAGAATCTCATCACAGGACTAAATCAAATTGGCTTCCTTGACTGGATGTTAACTACTGGGGATACTCTCAAAATATTCTTAAAGTCAAAAAAAGCTTATTGTAACAGAGTTCAGCTCTAATTTTCTTTACAGCATCCACTCTTAACAGCAAGATTCCGCAGTAGATTTCCCCACAATCAGATATATGCTTGAAATTTAGATAACAGCTTTGTTCAAGGTTTAACAAAAAAAGTCAGGTTAATTTTCAACTTCAAAACTTGAAATGTGTTTCAAATAATTTAATCAAAAAGTTCCTATATGCAGACCAGTTTGTGGTTTTTTTTTTTTTTTTTTTTTTTTTTTTTTTTTTTTTTTTAAAAAAAAAAAAAACCAAAAAACTAATATAGCTCCTACAGGGATTAATGGTTAGACTTTTTATCTCAAAATTATTTCTAAAAGCCTTGGTTAGCAATTATTGCACTCTGTAAGATCTCCTAAGAAGTCAGCAGTCTTTTGATAGCAGATGGCAAGCCACAAAATGAATCTGCAGAGATTTTTCAGATTCTTTATATAGTAACCACAATGTCCTTTGTATGGTAAGTGTCATTTCATACTCCTTGAAACTAAAATCAGTTAAACACACATTAGAATTCTGGACACATGGCTCAATGTAGTTTTGATATTTAGTGCTAGATGTGCTACAAATTTCCTTTAGAAGTCCCAATGCCACACTGTTATAAATAAAATTGACCAAATTCAAAGTATCAAAATTTAGAATTTTATTGCGAGACAAAATATCAGTCTCGGAAAGCCACAATTTAAAAGGACAGCACCGAGCCCGGGATCGATGCCGGGTGAACACGGATAACAAGCTCTGTCAGCCTGGTATCCCCCCCCAAGTTCACAATTTCTGGTCTCCGGCCACCCCTTTTTATACACAAGATCGCGGAGTGAAGTCCGAAATTCTGACGTTATCCTTTCCGAGGCGTCTTCATTAATTATTCAAGTCCTGGTATCGGGGGTCTGAATAGACCGGTAGGGTGAAACAATGCCGTTGATGGCCGAGCCCGGGTGTGTCGTGTATATGTTAATTTCGGCGGAGACGAGTAGAGATATCCATCTGAAGTGATTATCTTGGTCTCCGGACTTGTATCTTCTTTTTCCGTTGTCTTTTGTATCCTTTCAGGGATTCCCGGCAGCGATAGTTTCTAGGCCCCCTCTCTGGTAATTCAAACAAGCTCTTTCTGTGTCCCTCCCACACCTTTTCAGGCTAGGGATATTTTGTATTTTGTTGAATCCCCCGTCTTCCCAAATTAACCCACAAAATGCTAAAACAGAACCTAACTTCTAACATGCTACTTTATACAGGACTTATAATCATACATTCAGTATTACAATTTATATTCTATTAACATGAAGTAACTTCAGAGCAGATGCTACATTCCTTTTTGACGACCTGTAGCCAAAGCATGTTTGTGTCTCTCTCCTGGTAGTTAATGCATGTTTGTGTCTCCCTCCTGGTAATTCTTAATCATGTTATGTCTCGTGCTTCCCCCTCCCTTGTCCTTTCAAGCGAGAGGAATTCCTGCACTCTCTTCTGAGTTGCTTAACTCTGAGTTAACTCAGAGTTTGTTGGATTAAAATAAAACCTTACATTTATTTAGATGATATTAAATTTTATCTATCAACACGAATTAACTTTAGGACATATATCACAATCCCCCCTCTTCCAAATTCACCAATTTAATTCGTGTTCTGGTTATAGTCTTTTTTCTCTGTCAAGATAAAAAAGCCTCTTAACCATTATTCTGTTAACATTTCCCTTGTTGTTTTACTCCAATATGTTTTCCCATTCAGGGCACACATTTTTAGTTTCTTCTTATCATAACATAAGGGGTTAACTTGTAAATATCCTACAAAAGTACTTTCTCTTTTTCCTCCAATCCAGACAGTCTTGTTACATTCTTTGCAGGTGGGGATCAGAGGAAGACTGCTTACCTCCCTTCTCCTCCTAGATATTGCCATCGGGTGATTGGATCTGTTCAATTTTAACCCCTTCATTCCATTTGTGATTCTCCCCCCTTTTTAGTGTAAACCAGTCTACTCGTACCCTGGATTCTGAAACTCTGTTCCTGGTAAGGTTTGAAGGAACCGTGGAGGGATTAGTTCCCTTCCCTATTCCCTCTTGGGGTTTGTGGAGGCCATTCGTGGGGTACATGGCTCGACTCAGGATTACCAGGGTTACCCATAGACCTATCCCTCTGCTCCACCCTTCGCCCGTTGGGTTGCCACCAGCGGCGGGGTAAACCATCTTCTTGGCAGCAGGGATATTCTTCCGGGTCCCTGCCGGTGCTTCTCTGAGCATATCGCCTCTTGTACTGTTCCCACCTAGTTATTTTTATTTGATCCGCTCCACAGGGTACTTTCAACGTTCTCCTGCACTCAATTACGAGTGGATCCGCCCTTTTATTTAATCCTCCCCTTATCCCTTTAGTGAAATAGTGGAACCACTCAGGAGAATCCAATTCGAACAATCCCGATTCTGTGGCAACGTATAGGAATAGATTGGTAAGCCTGACTTCCTCCTCGTAACAAGGTACACACAAATTCTAAGGTCTAGCTCCCCGGACACAATGAGTTACCCAAACTTGCTCACAATACCCGCACTTAAAATGAACAAAAGGATAGCAGGGACATCCTGCCTGAGTGCAACTTATCCGATAAGCGCTGGTCATTGGGTGTCTCGATGAATTCTTAGCTTTAAATCTCCAGGCGCTGAGGTGATTTTCTACTGCAGAGAGCTGCTGTGTTGTTCCACCTTTTTCACTCGGGAGGAATGGGTCCAGCCTTTTCTGCTGTTCTCACGGCAATATCTGTAGTGAGGAGGACGAGGAAAGGTCCCTCCCAATGCGATGACAGCGGTGCTTCTTTCCATGCTCTGATTAGCACCCGATCACCCGGCTGGATTTTGTGGATAGCAAATCCCAGGGGGGTGCTTTGTGCTACCAGTCCACGCTTCCGGAGTTCCTGTAAATTTTTGTTAATCACAACAATATAAGACTGGATCTGACAATCCTCCACCCGGGGATGTCCAACTGGCATTCCATGCTCATAGGGCATTCCGTACAGCATCTCGAATGGAGATAATCCCGAACCTGAATGAGGTTGTGTCCTGATATTTAGGAGGGCTAGAGGAAGGCATTTGATCCAAGTCATCCTAGTTTCCAGCATAAGTTTTGACAACTGTGCCTTCAGAGTTTGATTCATTCTCTCTACTTGACCTGAGCTCTGAGGATGCCAAGGTGTATGATATTCCCATCTGATTCCCAGAGCTTCTGCCAGGCTTTTTATGACCTTAGATGTAAAATGAGTTCCCTGATCTGAATCTATGGAATCAGGGATTCCATATCTGGGAATTACTTCCTCTAATAATCTCCGTGCTACTGTTTGAGCTGTAGCCCTAGGGCTAGGGAATGCCTCCACCCAATCTGTTAATTGGTCTACTATCACTAGCAGATATCTATATCTACCTATTTTTGGTAACTCTGTGAAATCCACTTGTATTCTCCCAAAGGGGCGATATGCTAAAGGACGTCCCCCTAATGCATTGTGTTTGACCTTTGATTTATTAATTTTCTGGCATACCAAGCAACTCTGAACCTCCTGCTTGGCTAACTCAAAGATACCTTTGCATCCAAAGAATTTCAGAAATTGTTCTGCTAAAGCTTGAGTTCCCCAATGAGTTTGTGCATGTAATCTTTTTAATATGATCCTGGCATAAGCCTTTGGAATCAATTCCCGACCGTCAGTCAATTTCCATTTCCCATTTATTAAATTTCCCCCCATTTTCTTGAAATCCCCAATCTCTTTTTCTGTGGGATGAGGAGAAACTTTTCCAAGATTTTCTGTCCTGCTTTCCGGGGTGTCCAGGGTTAGGAGAGCTGCTTTCCTGGCTTCCTGATCAACCAGATTATTCCCACGTATTCTGAACTGTAGTCCAGCCTGGTGACTCTTTACATATACCACTGCAATAGCTTTTGGTTCCCTTACTGCCTTGAGAATTTGCCTTATTAGATCCTCATGTATTAACCCTTTTCCCCTAGTGTTCACCAGTCCTCTTTCCTCCCAGATTTTTCCAAAGGTATGCACTACCCCAAAAGCATACTTTGAGTCAGTAAAAATAGTCCCTATCTTTCCTTTAAGTCCTTTGAGAGCTTGCAACACAGCATACAATTCACATGCCTGAGCTGACCATGAAGTGCCCAAGGGGCCTGATTTTATCACTTCCCCAGTTTTCCCATCTATAATTGCATATCCTGATTTTCTTTTCTCTTTTATAACCCTGGCTGACCCATCTACAAACCATTTTTCCCCTTCTTCGAGCTCCTCGTCCTCCAGATCTTCCCTAATCTTTGTTTGTAATTCTACTAGGTCTATACAATTGTGTATAGGCTCAGATGAAGCTTCCCCAAACAGGAACCCAGCAGGATTACTTGCCTGTGTTGTCCTTAATTCTAATTCTGGAGCATGAAGGAGAATGGCCTCATACTTCAACAGTCTGGCATCCGTGAGCCATTTCTCAGCTTTTTGTTGTAAAATTGTTCTTACGTTATGTGGAGTATAAACTGTGATGGGAGCCCCAAAAGTAATCTTTTTGGCTTCTTCTACCAATAAGGCAACTGCTACTATTGCCTGTAAACATGTAGGCCACCCCCTGCTTACAGGGTCCAATAGTTTGGAAAGGTAACCTACAGGCTTCCTATCCCCAGCCCATTCTTGTGTCAACACCCCATGTGCTGTGTGGTTTCCTACATTTACAAATAATTGGAACTTCTTATTTATATCAGGGAGGTTTAATACTGGGGCAGTCACCAAAGCACCCTTTAATTGCTCTAATTCCTTATCATCCTGTTCTGTCCATTTTATCTTCTCTGCAGTTAATTTTTCATACAAAAAATTTAGCTTTTTCACTATATCCTTCTATCCACTGTCTACAATAACCTAACAGCCCCAATAGCTGACGTACTTGTCTTTTGGTTTTAGGGGGGGGCAGTTCTATGATTCCAGCTACCCTTGCAGGGTCCAATTTCTTTTTCCCTTTTACTAACCAATGCCCTAAGTATTTCACTCCAGATTCTGTGAACTGTAACTTTTGTTTTGCTACCTTTAATCCCTTTTCCCCTAAAAAGTTTAACAAATCAATAGTGCATTCTCTTACACCTTCCTCTGTTTCACCAGCCACCAATAGATCATCTACATATTGTAAGATCTTGGTCCCTTTCCTAGGGGAGAACTGACTTAGCAACTTTTCCAATGCTTGTCCAAATAAATTTGGGGAGTCCACGAATCCTTGGGGAAGTGAGACCCACCTTAACTGTTGTTTCCGGTTAGTGTCTGGATCCTCCCATTGGAATGCAAAAAAAAATCCCTGCTGCCTTCAGCTAAAGGGCAGGTCCAAAATGCATCCTTTAGGTCTATAACACTGTACCAAGTATCCTTCGGGGAGATCCTATTCAAAAGGGTGTAGGGGTTAGCCACCACAGGGAACCGAGTTCTTGTTCTTTCATTTATGGCTCTTAAATCTTGCACTAACCTATAATTCCCATCTCCCTTTTTAACAGCCAGCATTGGGGTATTGTGTCTGGACATACACGGCTCCAATATGCCCTTTTTGATCAAATCCTCTATTATAGGTTTCAGCCCCCGCCTCCCTTCTAAAGGGATTGGGTACTGCCTGATCCTTATGGGATCCTCAGGCTTCTCAATCTCAATTGATAGAGGTTCCATAGCCAATTTCCCGGCTTCCTTCCCTGTGTGCCATACCTTGGGATTAATTTTGTCCTCATCTTCACAGGTTAGTTTATATATGCTAACCGTAATCTGTGAATTCCTTATGATGAGGTTGATCCCCAGTGCAACCATCAAATCCCTACCCAGCAGGTTGTAATCAGCCTCTTCTACTAGCAACATATCTCCCAAACAAATTTTATTCTCCGATTCTATTTCCACGTTCTTAACTATGGGTACCTTGAATGGCTCCCCTTTAGCTCCTATAACTACCATAGAATCTTTACTTACTCGGCATCCCGGGGGCAACTGTTTGAATGTACTTTTCTCAGCCCCTGAATCTACCAAAAAATCCATTTTTGTTCCCTGGGGTCCTATTTTTAATGTTACCAAGGGCTCTCCTGATGTTATGGACCCCAAAAGATAGAGCCCCTGACTTCCCTAGTCCTCCCGAAACATCTTCTCATCTCTTATCTTCTTTGGACAATCCTTTTTCATATGTCCCTTCTTTTTACAATAGAAACATTCCATTCCTTCCACCCATTTTCCTGAAGTCCCCTTTTGCGGGCGTGTGGCTCCCCTCGGAGGTGCTTTCCTTAAGGGTTTCTCCGAAGCTTGTGGGCGTTCCTGTTTCTGGGCTTCCCTTACTGCAGCTACTAACACCCTAGCCTGTATTTTCTGTTTTTCCTCATCCCTTCTCGTGTAGACCTTCTGGGCTTCCCGCAGTAATTCCTGCAATCCCTTCTCCTGCCACCCCTCAATCTTTTCCAGCTTTTTTCCTGATGTCCTCCCATGATTTTGCTACAAACTGGGTTTTCAATAGTACCTCCCCCACGGGAGAATCAGGGTCTGTCCCAGAGTATATCTGGAGGCTTTTTCTCAACCTTTCCAACCATTCTGTGGGAGTCTCATCTTTCCCTTGACATTCCCCAAAGACCTTGCTCAGATTTTGTCCCCGGGGCACGGCCTCTCTAATTCCCTGTATGATGATGTTCCTCATATCAATCATACTTCTCCTACCCTCCTCAGTTTGAGCATTCCATCGGGGATCTTGGCTTGGCCATTTCTGATCTCCAGGAGTGCTCTGAGGGTTCCTCCGTTCCCATTCCCGCATCCCTGCTTGTCTGATCATTTCCCTTTCCTCCGTATTGAACAAGGATCTGAGAATAGCTGTGAGATCTTCATACGAATAGATGCTAGTTCCCAAGAACTCGTCTAGCCTTTCGGAGACCCCTAAAGGGTCATCCATAAGCTTTCCCATCTCCTTCTTAAAGGCTCTCACATCACTGGTATTAATCGGGATGTTTACGTACCCGATAATTCCTGGAGCAGTGGGAATTTCCCTTAAGGGGAAAAGATTTGCTCTTTCACCCTCCCCTTCACTCTCCGTCTCATTCATCCTCTTTAGCTGTCTCCTAGTCCTCCTAGCGGGAGGTGAGTGTTTTGCTTCTGCCCAACCCTGCTGTGTGTTTGCAGGAGAATTAAAGAAAGCCGTCAGATCTAGATCAGGCAACAGGTCATCCCGTGTTGGTGCAGGGGTGTTTGTACTTTGTGTCCCCCCCTCCCAGTGGCTGAGTGGCTTGTACAGGTTCTAGCGGGGGAGGGAGCCCGACCGGTGGGACCGGGGCCACTGTCTGTGACTCCATCGGAGGGGCAGAGGGGAGAGACGGGGATATAGGGACCCTTCGTCCCAGAGGGGGTCCCAATCTCCCCGGGTTCTGTGGATTGTTTTGCTCAGGGAGGGGAGGGGGTGAGGGTACAATGTAAGGTGGAGGTAAGTTGTCTAAAGGCTCCCACTTATCCCTGGAAACATCGGCAGGGTCCTTTATCCTTATGGGTAGTAATTTTGCATCAATTCTACCCCAGACCCCAGCATATTCCCGTTCTTCCGCAGTTCCCTTTTCTCCGACATAACGTACCAGTGCCTTACATATCCATTCTTCAAATGTTCCAAACACGGGCCAAATTACGTGATCCCGTATTTCTACCCCACCCCATACTTCTATGCAATAATGCACTATCCGTTTCTTGGATTTTCTCTCCCTTATGGGGCACTCTTCCCAATGTTCTAACATCCATCCCAGCGGGGCTCTCAACTGGGATTTCAGGGATTCCTTTACCGGTTCCCCGCTTTGTTTTCCTAAGATTCCTTTTGCTAGCTTTGCTTTTTGTCTGTCCCATGGTGTGAGTTTACCAGATACTTGCCCTTTGTGGGTGATCGCTCCCCCCCCGGGTTTTCTCTGGTGTGTGCGAGCTCTCTTCTCCTTACTTCCTCCCCGGACCGTCCCTGGTCCAAGGCTGAAAGGTTTACCAGTCCCCGGAACTCTTGTAAGGACGTAACCTTCCCTTTCAGCCTTCCTGTGACCGACCCCCCTTTCCGAAAACTCCCCGAGTTTTCAGGGCTTAACGTGTGAGGTGCGTTTTACCCCCGAAACTTTCGCTTCCCCCGCAACCGACCACGCCCCTCGCGGGACTATGGAACTGCGATTTTGGGGTCCCACTCGCTTCGTGATAAAATCACGTCTCACTCACACGCTCGGTCACTCCCCACTCAACCACGCAATACTTACGATCCTTTTCCTGCGTGGATTCTTCGTGCACGTAGATTTTTATGAGTAGATTTCTTCGCCGCGGCTCCGGAGGTTCTGCTTCCAAAGAAAAACCTCCCCGAGTTCCCCGAGAGCTCTGACCTCGCCTATCTCCCTTTTAAATGTGGCTTTTGCTATTTTTGTTCGTCGTGTGGTTGATTGGTTCCACCCGGATACCCCAGCTCTGCCAGGCCGCTGAATTCAGCAGGGCGCCTCCTGGTCAGAGACGGGGGTCCCTCGGGGGTCCCGGTATCACTCCAATCACGTCGGGGTCACCAGAATTGTTATAAATAAAATTGACCAAATTCAAAGTATCAAAATTTAGAATTTTATTGCGAGACAAAATATCAGTCTCGGAAAGCCACAATTTAAAAGGACAGCACCGAGCCCGGGATCGATGCCGGGTGAACACGGATAACAAGCTCTGTCAGCCTGGTATCCCCCCCAAGTTCACAATTTCTGGTCTCCGGCCACCCCTTTTTATACACAAGATCGCGGAGTGAAGTCCGAAATTCTGACGTTATCCTTTCCGAGGCGTCTTCATTAATTATTCAAGTCCTGGTATCGGGGGTCTGAATAGACCGGTAGGGTGAAACAATGCCGTTGATGGCCGAGCCCGGGTGTGTCGTGTATATGTTAATTTCGGCGGAGACGAGTAGAGATATCCATCTGAAGTGATTATCTTGGTCTCCGGACTTGTATCTTCTTTTTCCGTTGTCTTTTGTATCCTTTCAGGGATTCCCGGCAGCGATAGTTTCTAGGCCCCCTCTCTGGTAATTCAAACAAGCTCTTTCTGTGTCCCTCCCACACCTTTTCAGGCTAGGGATATTTTGTATTTTGTTGAATCCCCCGTCTTCCCAAATTAACCCACAAAATGCTAAAACAGAACCTAACTTCTAACATGCTACTTTATACAGGACTTATAATCATACATTCAGTATTACAATTTATATTCTATTAACATGAAGTAACTTCAGAGCAGATGCTACATTCCTTTTTGACGACCTGTAGCCAAAGCATGTTTGTGTCTCTCTCCTGGTAGTTAATGCATGTTTGTGTCTCCCTCCTGGTAATTCTTAATCATGTTATGTCTCGTGCTTCCCCCTCCCTTGTCCTTTCAAGCGAGAGGAATTCCTGCACTCTCTTCTGAGTTGCTTAACTCTGAGTTAACTCAGAGTTTGTTGGATTAAAATAAAACCTTACATTTATTTAGATGATATTAAATTTTATCTATCAACACGAATTAACTTTAGGACATATATCACAACACTAACTTATCTTTAATTAATTTTAAAATAAAGGAAAAATAACTCAATTGCCATGCATTTTTCAATTTAAAGGAGTTTTTGTAAGGCTACAAGTGTTTAATTACAGCAGAAAATATGAGGGGCTGACACACCTTGAACGAAGCAAGCAACTTTCTGAATTAAACAATTCTGGAAATTTTAGCAGCTGCTTATGTGTTGTGAACAAGATACCAACATACAGAGTTCCTTTGTACCAGATTGCAAACCTAACACTAATTTCTCTTGAAATACACACTCATACTTAATATATCTTTCCCTTCGTTTGTCCCTTCCTTTTACTACATGTACTTATTTATGTTTATGCAGGCCCTCTTCTAAGAAATTTGACTTCAAATTAAAAAACAAACAAACAAACAAAAAAAAAAAAAAAAACACAAACAAAAAAAATCAAACCCACTCCTCAATGCCTACACAAACTATTTAGAACCTGTCTATACTTTACCACTACTCTTCTCAACTACTTCCATCTTTCATATAGACTAACTTTAAAAAAGTCTTAGTCCCTAATTATTCTTTTTATTTGCAGTGCAGCCTAGAACTGCCATATCTGCAACAGCAAAACCAAGCATATTATGAAAAGTATTTTTAGGTTTAATAAATTACATTTTAAAGTTTGGCTTTTATCCTTCTGGAATATCACAGATGACCTTTCGTGTAATAGAAATAAAATAACATGAAAAAATCTTACTTGTCACCTAACAACAAAAGTTTATTTATTTTCTTTCTCTCCTGACTTCCTACAAGAAAGCAGAAAATTATTAGCAGCACAGAGCTATAGGCATTGTTCTATCATGACAACATGGGATCTGTTTGACTTAAGGATCATCAGTAACTGAGTTTCTGGGGTATTAAGACCCTCAGCAGAGTTCATTTACTTTTAAATAGTCCTGTTGTAAAGTAGCATGAGTAATCGTTCGTTAACCTTTTTTAGTCTACCTGCTTTGTGATAAGAATCTCCCAGCTACGTGGTTTTTAAACTGTAACCTTAAAAAAACAACAACAAAACCCCCCACTACATTCTCTTAGCAGGGGTATTAATGAGATGCAGCTATAAATATCCTAAAGACTTTGTCCAAAGTCAGAAAATACAAGGCAAATTTTTAGTGGGCATTCCCTGAAGGAATGGATAATATGCTAGTTTGTTACAGCATGGACAGTGCAATTCCCATGTTAGCCACCTAACAATATTATTGTATCCCTCTGAGGCATTACACAGAACTGTGTATCTCACTCTGAAAGTGGGATTTTACTTCATGTTTTTGTGTTTACATAATTAGTTTTCTTATTCAGAAATAATTTAAAAAAAAAAAAGTCTGTTTGCAAGTGCGACTGTCCCAATTCCAGCCTAGGTGATAGATGGAGAGGCAGCCAGGGGAAGGGATGCTCCCTTACTCCAGACTCCTCAGGCAGGGCAGCTCCAGAAAGGAAGACATCTTTCCCTTCCTCACAACTGAAACAGTTAATTTGGGCTGGGAATGGCAGAACACAGGGAGGGAAACGATGTCTCCTCCTGTGCTGCTATTTCCAAAATCCCAGGGAGAGAGAAGTATTTGTACAAAGATAAGACTGTAGTTACCATAACAGCTTGGCTAATGCTCTTTTTGTACCCTCTACAGCAAAATTGGTGTAGAGATGAGGTGCCTGTGCCTGAGTGGATCGTTGGACCTGCTCACTGAAGCTCAGTGTTTCCAAATTCATTTCTATCTCTGGTTTTTGTTCCTCCATGTCTCAATCAATGATTACTTAGGCTTGGCTGTGTTGAGCCTATGGACAGTTTGAAACACTTTTTGTGGGTAACACAGAATTGAACATTTGCAAGTCCTCAGTACAACTGGTACAATGGTTTTTG
Organism: Hirundo rustica; assembly: GCF_015227805.2. NCBI lineage: Eukaryota > Metazoa > Chordata > Aves > Passeriformes > Hirundinidae > Hirundo > Hirundo rustica. The sequence goes on along the minus strand of NC_053451.1, from coordinate 13,478,234 downwards.
CAAGAGGGATCAATGATTTTTGTCAATATTATTTCTGCAAAATGTTAATGATATGAATGACATTAAGTCAAATTGATCCAAACAAAAATAAGCACTTGGTATTAATATATTGAGTATTTTCAGGCCATATTGCTGATACAATAAAGGCAAAAAAGATCAATTCAAGCATTGTCAAGTAATAAGTTATTAACAATCAAATTAACAAAAAACAGAGAAGCTTGTGTAAGATTGTCCTGTATCAGCTGGGTTGCTTTTATGAAATTTCATGTTGAAAGATTTTTAATGTTATTTTTTCAAAACTTAAGAAATTCATTGAACAAATATAGGAAGATAATTTGAAAAAAAAAAACAACAAACAAACAAAAACAAACAAAAAACCCCACCAAAGCCATAGTAACAAGTGGATAGGTTTTTCCCTGCTCTGCTTTAGTAGTTTTTTGTATTACTTCTCCCAGTCTGATTTCAGCATGAATGTGACTCTTTTTATATGACAACAGCTCAAGGCCCTCAGGACTTTTTCTCAATCTATTTTTCTAAAATCAACATCCAAAATGCTCTAAAGGCATGGCTAGTTTCCAATATGAGAGAACAATAGTTTTTACAACTACTCCACAATTACAGTCACTCCACAATTCTTCCTGGTTGGATGCTTTTGCCCATAACTTAGAAAGCTCACAAACAGTTAAAAAGGGATGTGAACTAGAGATTTGTGTCTGCTGCTTGCTCCAAAATCTCAGCTGGGAGGTTCACACATGAAGTTTTTCTTGTGACTAAAAGTAGGAGTCAGGAGATCTTAGAGTTGCTCTTGCAAGAAACAAACCTTGAGCTGCAGTGAAGCTTCTCAAACACTTTATCCACGAGGTCACAAAGGTAACCTGACGGATTATTTGCTTAATGCTCAAAATGAACTCCAGCATTTTCAAATGAAATAGTCCATAAGGCTGACAAAGCCCTATCATCACAAGTCATTGTAAAGCCATTGTTGTTACTGCTGTACCACAAGATCTCAATACTGAAAAAATAAAGATCTCATTTTATTATGCTAAAATAAACACTGAAACAAAGTAAATGGCAACTAGCATGCAATAGTGCATCATTTATCCACCGTTACTTACACTGGGGTTATTATTACATTACCCAAGAGTCTGAAAAAGTACCCACTACAAACATGACGTCTACTGTAATCCAATCAGAATTTCATATTTAAAAGTATCATTTGGGAAGTAGGGAAAAGAATAAATTAATTTTGAATACATAAATATTTCTAGAAAATGCTGTTAGTTCACATACTACTTCTGCTTTCCTAGACTTTAGAGAATTGTGACATTACACAATCAATATTTTTGCTACAGAAATACATTACATTAGCATAACTAATCTGAAGCTAAAGAAAAACAAACAAACAAACCAACCCCAGCAAACACCAAAATCATTAAAAAAAAAAAAAAAAAAAAAAAAAAAAAAGGAAAGACTATCACTAGGAAAGGATAAAAAGCAGAAGGCATATTACTATGGTCGGAATAATGCCACATTCCATTATTGATTAAGACATTTCATTCATCAGATTCCATTTCTCATTACACACAAACCCTTCATATTTGTCAAGCTTACACAAGGCTTTTATTCTCATCAAGCAATGCATTTCCCCTCTCTCCTTTCAAACTAGGTTGTATTATGTTGAAGGGTCTACACTGTCTTTGAACTCTCTCCTTCTCACACTTGACCTCACTACCATCACTTTTTATCTCATTATAGTGAATGTTGTTAAGTATTTATGTCTAACAAGGTGATTTCAATGGTTCATCCTTTTTTAAACAATCCTGTGATCATTTTCTGTTAGCAGGAAATAAAGACATTTCATTAAATCAAGATCTATCTGCTACCACTCAGAATTAACATTCTTTCTAGTCAGGACATTTAAGACCTTCACCATATACAATTGCACTGCATTTTTGATGGTTAAAGATGGAATTTTCCAATCCTCAGACATCCAGCATGTACATGTATTTCAAAGAGTGATTTTAGATTTTTGCAGAATGTAGGCTCAACACATTCATTAAAGGAACAGGTTAACCCTGGAATGAATTATACTGTTATTATGGATGCCTAGGGAAAGCAAAGAAAACTGCAGGTGCATAAGAAGTTTGCTCTAGATTAAATAAGTCTTTGCAATCACCCTTTTAAAATGTATTACACTGATATATACTCCATATTAATGCTTATTGTTTCTGGAAAAATACGTGAAATTAATTTAAAAAAAAGATTACCCTGGCAAAAAGTGGTGGTATGTAAAAGGTGATTCTGCATTCTGTATTAGTAAACCTTCCCCAAAAACTCATAGTAAAAATATGCACAGTACAAGCAAAATCATGTAAAACCTCCGTTCTGATATATTGCAGCTCATGGAAAAGCTCGTATTCATTTCATTAACTTTTTGACCAAATTTCATAGGATTAGCAATAAAATCATTTCACCTTATAGAGGTTATCTAGAAGACAAAGTGCTACCTACTCTTAATACTAAACACAGTCCTGCTTTATCTCCACGTTATTATACACATCACTGGACTTTATCACTACAAACCAGTTGTGTTTGCAGAACTTCATCAAAAAACCTTCACTTTTTCTCTTCCTAAATAGATTGACAGGCTTATGATCCTCTCAATCTTAATCCTTAAAACAATTCACAGCTTGGAAATAGTCCAATCAAGCACAATATACTGACTGGTAGAAAATCTGTTGACCAAAGCAAAACAAACAACACTGCTGCCCTCTCCCCCCTCTCCCCCCCAGTCAAATAAAAATACACCCAAATTTCCCAAATTTCACCTGAATTATTTAAATGTTTAACAATCTGAGCTTTTAAACCCATCTTTTCTTTGATAAACGATCTTTTCTATTCCAGAATATAAAAATGAAAAAGGCTTTGTTTTCTTCTAGTATTTGTCCAGCTGTGGCAAAGAGAAAACCAAATTTATTTTTTTTTTAATAAACTGCATTAAAACAAAACAAAACAAACCTTTGTAAACCTATATATTTTAATGTGTTTGAGATTGAGAAATTAATATTTGACCAATATCAGAAATTCTCATCACAATAAGTCATTTTGGACTTTGGCTTCAGGAACATAAAACAGTTAATATGGCTTGACCATTTCCCATATAGGCTGAACCTTAAACTTTTAAGTTTAAGTGCAGCTGGCCAGTTTCTAAGATTTCCCCCCCCAAAAATCATAGCTGGAGAATGATGAAGTATAATACAACATACAGCAAGCACATGGCATGTAAGCACATGTAAAAGATATCGCACAAGAATTTGACACTAACAGCTACATTACTTCCACTCCCAAGAGCTAAAACAATCACTTGTAGGAAACTGGCCACAGTAAAGCAGCGGTCAATAAAAGCAATCACGCCAGCTAAATTGTAGCTGAAGTCAGTGGCACAATTATTTTTACTTTTAAAGCAGTGACATACCAGTGAAAACATTCCACTGAAGATGAAGAGTCTGGGAAGTATCTATAAAGCAGATCCATCTGGAAGAGCAGCTGAAATAGTGAACAGAATGAATTTTCCACTTTTAGGTGTCTTGCATAATTTCTTAACCCTTGCCCTTGGATTTCAACAGATCTCTTCAGTCTAAGGCTCTCAGCCTACCAGCCCTAGATTAAATACCTGGAAAAAGGGGCCCAGTTGTCTGAGCCCCCTTAAATCCTACTTAGATAAATAAAAAAAGAGCCATTTCCTCTACATCCAGTACTTCTGTTCTGCTTAATCTTTACCTTTCTCTTTGGCTGTCTTTTAGATTTCATCTGTTGATATTGCACTTTCTGCCTTCAAAATAGAAATTATTTGTGTGTTGGTGCATATTTATGAGAAACAGCAATGTGTAAGAACTCAAGCTGTGAGGAAGTCTTTACCCTGAGATCCCTGTGGTCCCTCAAAACTCTCCTCAGCTGTTGCAAACCCACAGGAGACCTATTTGTTTATGGAAGTATGCCAGGTGTTTCTCTTTCATAAATATTTAATTAATCAATCTTGTGAGGAAAAAATGCAGCCTGCACAACACTCCCGGTAATGAATATGTGTTAGCTGTCTCAATTTTTTCCCCTCAGAATATGATTAGTTATGTCATTTGTAAAGGAAAGCGGATCCATTGTATTTCAAACAGGGAAGCAGAGCACACTGGTTTTGGGGGAGAGGTCTGTACCAAAACAGACACAGAAAAAGGAGACTAATAAAAACTAGAGCTCTTCTGTTAGCAGAAAGGGGATGCCACAGGCCAGTGGATTTGAAAAGATATGTTTTCATTTTATCATGATGAAGAGTCACTTCAAAGGGACGCATGGAACGCACTCACCTGAGTATATCAGGTCACTTTAGTGACTCCTGTTATTATGGCCAGCCAGCCCCTCCTGAGATCTGAGACCCTGTCCCCTCCTTTCACCCATGGGAACCTACAGATCACACCTCAGTGAATGTAAGCAGCACTAAACATGAACTCATTCGTAAAGAAAAATAAAAGCATATCTGAGGGAATACTGGACATGCTGATCAGCAATTAGATCTCTGTAAGTATAGATTACCAAGGACCTTAAATTTCTTTACATTTTCTAGAAGTACAATTTCAGTCATGTGGTTAGGAATATACTACCCTGATGCAGGAGGACAAAGATACCACCAGACCACAGTTCCGAGGACCTAAGAATGCTGCCTGACTCTGAATGGTAAAAAACTGCTTAAATGGCAACAAAGAACTCTGTCACACATCTGCCATGCTAAGGGCTTGCCTTGGGGTTGAGTTTGCCTGGGGTTGTGCAGAACTAAAATAAAGCTGAATAAATTTGCTCAAGCTTGAACTACACCCATGACTGAAAAATATTAAATAGTCAAAAGGAAATTTGAGGTCTGGTCAATGATGAACAATACAGTTACTATTACAAAGCAAAAGAAATCTCAAATGGTCCTTACTTCGTGTTTTACTCTCTTCTTTGGGCCTTCTTTCTTCCACACATTAGTTTTTTACAGATAATAACTATGAAAATAAAAATACAAGATATATAATTCTTTTGTTAAGGGAAGTTGTGTAGATGACACTTTAACAAGGGCTTAGTCCTTGGCAGTGCTCAGCACTGGCTTCAGGGATTTGGTACTTTTCTTAGTTAGCAATATCACATGGTCATAGTGTCTTACACTGGGGCTAAAGCACAAAAATGACAGCTGAAAACACAGTGTCACTGGGGCCAGGATTTTACTTGAACAGATTGTTACTTAAGAATTAATTATAAAGGAAAAAAAAAGAAAAACACACAAAGAAACAAAAATGTATTTTGGATTTTGCAAAAGGAGGTATTTTAGCTGATCATCTAACAAGGCCATATTTGTATACCAATTTTCACAGGGAGTAAGATAATAGTGACAAAAAAAAGCTCTAAACTAAGGAAGTTTTAATTCCCGTACTTAGACATTTACTCATAAGCACAAGGTTTGTACTAATGATGGTGAACATTATTTAACTACTCTTAATATTTTAAGATTTGTGGTGGGGATTGAATTACCACTGTCTGGCAACATATTTCATTTTTGAACATATTTCAGCCTTGCTGCATGTTTTGCAGATGTGGCTCAACATACAGTGTTAATCTGGCTCCTGCTCAGGCTATTCTACTTGTAAAAACTTGAATCAAAGAACTTCTTGGTTCTGGATAGTTGCACAAAATTTACATCTGTTCAGGCTGGGATTTCTCCTCACAACCTTTCAGTTACATGAGGAAAGAAGAGTAAAATTTTCTATTGTAGTTTAAACATGACAAGTCAGTCTACGACATTTAGGAGTTCAACACTCATCCCTACAATAGCAGATTTCTCCTTTTCTGGATTCCTTGGTTTTACACATATCATTCTTCTCCCCTTCTTTGTTTTCTTGACACATCTCCCCTTCTAAATTGCAAATGAAAGAATACACCTTTGTTCTCATTTTCTCTCTACTCAGAGCTTACAAAAAGTAAACATGTAGAGCCAAATTTATACACATGAAAACACAAACAGCAGTCACCTAAAATGCACCTAGTTTTAAACAATGAAATATGACACTAAAACTACTATTTCATAATTCCCTCCTGCTTTATAAAGTCAGAGTGAATGTATGGTACAAAACTCTGCCTTATAAGACACAGATACCTATTAAAAAGACACGGTCGGCACTTTAAAGCACACTGTTCATTAGCTGATTTCAGTGTTTCCTCAAGTGATTATTTAAAGGACCATTGAATACAAAATGAAGGTAGATGGCAGAATAATATGAAGTGGCATAAAAAGCTTACAACTGGTGACATCTTAACTTGAAACACTTGACTGTACAAAAAAACTTACTTTTCCCATAAGTGTTTCTTGTGCCTACATAACTGAAATAGAAAGCAAATTAAAGCCCACAAAAATACCTTGCAAATTAGCTGTATAAGCCCTTTTTCATTTAAAATATGTTTCACATTTATACTCTTATACTTTTTGCAAAAGATAAACAAATTAAATTTGTGGAGAGATGTGGTGGTGTGAGAGAAACTGTTTTTACAATATTGAAAGGAGAAATCATAAGTGAAAGCAAAAATAATGAATGAGGCATCATCTTAAAAAATAAAAAGAAAAAGGCAGCCGCTCCCACATGACATCATGTAGGGTTTTATGGCATTGATATTATCTAACCTGATGCGTTCTCTTTAGGTTATCATGTTTCTAAGGTTTTATGAGAGATATTGGTTGAGACATTCTTGAAGAACTGCCCCAGAAACCTGAAACTTCCTTATTGTTTGTGTATCTATGCTGCAAACCACCACTCTTCACTGCACTTCTTCCCCCTGCATCTTTTCCAGAATATATTTGGAGTATAGTTTAGGCTAAACACAAAGGCTGACAGGCTTTTCCAGTGGCAGAGAAAACAGTACTTAGTGAATTCTCAGAAAAAAAGGGTACCTGTAGTGCTACAAACCTTCTAAGGCATTGTCAGGCTCACCAGAAAACCACGGGCATGTTTAGGTTCATGTCTGACCACGTTAATTTGAAGGAGTCACTTAAGAATAGGAAAGGTTATTTGGTGGCATATGGGATCAGTTTCCTTGTTATTCCTTCTTTTACTTTATGGATCTTGACCTTTTCTAGCTATCCCAAGAGGAAACTAATGTGATCTTGAAGAAACATTCAGGCATTGGTATATATCATTGCTCTGTAGCTGAACTGCACAAGGACTCAGTTACAATATTTATGTGGCTGAGGCTTCTTAAGGGAGTTTCTGTGGCTCAATATGACTTTTGCAGAAATTTGTTAACATTGTTAACAGAAATATAGCCTGGAAATACTATATTAAAATATCAATTCCTTCTCAGAAAAGTATCAGATAAATATCTGTCCAACATTACTACAGTAATTATTATAATCTCAAAGGGTGCAGTTGTGTTATCTAGCTCCCCAGTGGATAAATTGCAAGGTCAGTTTTAGTGAGAAAACTTGTCTGCTACTGAAAAATAACACAGTACTAGTTTTGATGCAGTGTGCCCTATCATTCTTATGCAATTGAGGTTTTATTTCCACTTTTATAATTTCAGACAAAATTAAAACTTGACAAAGAAAAACACCAGCATTGCCAGCGATGACATGCAAGAAATAAATATATTAAGAACAGGACAGATTGAGAAGGCGATTATAAAAAGTAGCGATATGCGCAACAATGCCTCCTACACACACACACGCACACACAGAACCCCTCAGGAAAACAACAAGCACCACCAAAAAAAAGGAGGTGTATAATGAAATATTATGCAGATCTCTCATAAATTCTCCTGGTAGATCACACAGCCAGTGGTACCCCAGCTCCAGAAGGTCCTGTAATATCATTCATGAGAGCATCAGCAAATCTACATTTCATTAGCAGCAGCAAACAGTGGTGCAGTGAGTCAGTCTTGATGGTTCACTCCAGCCAAGAGCCTGAGGAAGTGGCTCAGGAAGCTGGTTCCCTGGCAGTCATGGTGCGTGGTGACATTCTCTAGCATGTGACAGATCAACTATCCCAAGGAAAAAGCCTTCTCCCTGGCAGGGCACTCTTGATCCCTTTTTATCTCAGGACATCAACAAGCGCTTTCACTATTGCCCCTCTACACCAGAGGTCTGTCCACTGCTCAGATTATTTTCTTACAAAAATGCAAGTTTGTAAGATAAATTTTTGATCACACTGATATATATATGAATACACTGAGTTCCAAAACACATATTTCTTTAAAATTTTCTCCCTCTGTTAAATGGGACTGATACTGCAAACTAATAGAGCCTGGACATGGATAGAGAGAAAGGACTGCATTCTGGCACTCTTACCCAGCTTGTGTAAGATTCTTTCCTTGGAAAAGGAGCTTAACAGTATTTAGAAAAAGTATAGGAAGGGTCACACATAAAGTTTGGTACAGACAAGGCCAAGGAGGACCAATGGTTTCTTAGTGGAAAGTTCATGCCAGCCAGAAGTGAGTAAAGAACTCAGACTTTGAAATCCTTGTCTCTGCTGGAGTCACAACAGAGTAAACTGCACCCTGGATTACAGCTATCATTAGCTCGCTCAGCTGGCCAGTGCTAGCAACAGGTCACTAATGCTGGCTGCTTCTTAGGGCAAATCCTGCTACATGTGCTGGGCATAATGCTACAATGCAACAGAACTCACTTTAAATCTGTTTCTATGATTGTCAATATCACATTTCCTGCAATACAGTGTATGAGGGACCAAAACAGAAACTATGACATGTTACCCTGGTTTTTCTGAGTTTCTTTATTAGCCTTTTGATTTTCATAAATGGAATCAGATCTTTTAGTTACTGTAGAATATTAGAGCAGTTTTTCTACCTTTCCCACAGAAGTAATATAAACAAATCCTTTGTTTTTCATTCTCTGTCTTTTGTTTGCATATTTCTAACTTGAATACAATTGTAACTGGCAATTCGTCTGGCCACTGAGGCTGAGGGGTGGAAACCCCAAAAAGCCAATCTTCTGCTAGACCCACAAATATATAAAAAGTAAAAGGAATAAACAAAGGGGTCTCTTCTCTCCGCTCTTTCAGCTGGGAGCTAGATCAGAAGAACCTCTGCGAAAATCTCTTGTCTGCGTGTAATTGCTTTGTGTGTCTCGGTGACAATGACATTCATAGTTTGGGAGGAAAGGCAAACCCATGGTGAGTTGTATTATCTACGCTAATGGACACCACACATGGGTGGCTCTGATCCATACCAACCCAAGAAATTTTTCCATAGTGGGGGAGTACAGAAAGTGGTTAAAGTGGAAGAAAAGTAGTACTGGGTGCCACAATATAAAAAAGATATAGAGCCATCAGAGAGTATCCAAGGGAGGGCTACAAAGAGGGTGAAGGGACTTGGGGGAAAGCATGAAAGGTGTGGCTGAGGGCACTTTGTTCAGCCTGGAGAAGAGGAGACTGAGGGGAAACCTCGTTGGTCTTCAACACCAACAGGAGGGGAAGTGGAGAGGCAGACATTGATCTCTTCTCTTTGGTGACCAGTGACAGGACCTGAGGGAACAGCCTGAAGCTGTGTTGTGGGAGGTTTGTGCTGGATATTAGTAAATGGCTCCTCCTCCCCAGCTGGGCACTGGAACAGGCTCCCCAGGGAAGTGATCATGGCATCAAACCAGACAGAGCTCAAGAAGTGTTTGGAAAAAACCATCAAGCACATGGTGGGATTCTAGGGGCTTCCTGTGCAGGGCCAGGAAGTGAACTTTGATGATCCATGTGGATCCCTTTCAACTCAGGATAATCTATCATACCTTAATTTTCCTCTGAGTGTAACAGACACTACCAAAAAAAGTCCCATCACACATTAAAAATGTGGTGTTAAAGAAGAAAATGAGCTGGACACTGTGGTCTACATTGTCACTGCTCTTCATTTCTATCAAAAAAACCCATGTTCTAAAATGTTTGGTTTCAGAATCAATTCAACCTATTCTCAAATAAACTTTTCTTTGTAACTGGAATATCAAAAATTTATTTTGTTTTATTAGGAAAAGTTGATTTTTTTTTTTTTTTCCCCCAGAAGCTGATCAAATCTGAGTGGTTTACTTTCCTGGTACACTAAGAACATTTAGACAAGGCTATAGTAAGAAAACTAACACTATATAGTTATAGAATGGATATTTTTTGAATCTTTGTGAAAGATTAATGATAGTTATAAAAAGCAAAGCTTACTGATCTGTTATATGACAGACAGCAGCAAATAAAAAAGCAGATTCAGGACTATTAACAAGTATAATTATATTCAGTCATTCCTTTTAAAATTGCTTAAAGCTCAGCTGGATTTAATATTTCCTTCAATCAACAACATGCAGGATGTGCGGAAGAATAAATTATGATTAAAATACAGACAATATGAAGCAAGGAGATGTAGACCATTAATTTAATTCATGACATTTTCAACACCACTTTTATGAAAGTCATGGATTTTATTCAAATGGACTTTATAGAGCTTTTGAAGTAAGCAGTCTTTGAAGTTCCTCCTTTATTTGTTGTTACACTTATCATGAAATGTCAAAGAAAAATGGTTTATTACTATCAGAGGTGCTTTATTACTCATTTTAGGGGGATTATCAAAATGAGAATCTCCATCCAAGGACAGATTTATCAGGTCATAAATTTTGCACATTATTTTGATAATAAAAATTGGCATTGTAATTATCCATTTCCCCCAGATACTTCCTCTGGAAGAACAGAAGCTGACAAAAACTCTACCACCTTATGAAAGTTTTACTTAGCCTACACTCCTTTTTCCTGCATAATGAGGCAGGAAAATAAATTGTTAAATATAAATTGTTAAAAATAAAACTTGATATTCATATATTCAGTATCTATGATCTAGTATCTGTTTTTATATAAGTTTCAGTAAATTTAAAGAAATATTTTGAATTCAAACCTTGAAAAAAGAATTTTCTTGCTTATTACTATTATTAGGAGGGTTTTGAATTGTTTTTAGAGTATGATAGCTATGAGACAAAGGTTGATCATAAAAATTAAAATCCCCAAATCTAGATAATTATATCTTTCAGAAAAAATGATCCATTTCTAAAATGGTTTGGGAGAGAAAATATGGGAAGGAAAGATGATACCACTATTGTCAGAAGGACATTTTATTTCTCACTTTTCCTTCAGTGTCAAATGATAGGGATGTAGAATTCTATAAATTTCTGTCCAAGGTGGATATATTGTTACTAGGACAGAAAAATGAGGAAGATGCACATGAACTTGCCCAGCATTCTCATTTAGGATTAAAAATTGAATTGTGAAACACTTAATAATCTAGAAACAACTAGCTTTTAAATGGAATGCTCCTTCTGAAAAAGTGTTTTGCCATTCTTGAGTAGCAGCTTGAATAGGAGAGTTTCAGAAGTGTGAAACAAGCACAAAGCTTTAAATTTCTTGCAGAAATTTGTGTCCTTTTAGACACAAAAACTCAAAACATTCAGAAAGCCAGGTCTCTTGAATCTTGTAAAAATTTTTAATCTCAATCCCTAGAAAACTCTGTGGGCAAGAAGAAAAAAATATTGTGGTCTTCCTAGTCTTTGACAATTCAAGATATTTCTTTAAATAATGGCTTATTGAAAAACTGCTTACATCAGTCAGGTGCTTTATAAAGGTCTACCACTGATTTCAGTTATTCAAAATAAAAACTACATTGCATAAACTGATTTGAGAAAGTAGATATTTCACTCTCCTACACCAAATGGATGCCATTCATTGTGAACAATAGATCTGTGGCCTCTTTTGGCTCTAAATGAAAGAAACATTGAGGAGTTGTTTCTAATTAGGACATCATACATTAAAGGCACTGCTGAAAGTCAGTCTTGCAGATTTATAAGGCCTTTCATACTGACAATGATGATAAAGGTGCAGAAAAATATGTGTTAACAGTAAAACTAGTCCAGAGTACTTTTTAAATGGCCAGACATTAAAACTTTTTTGTAGGAAAATATTCTGTCTGGGTTTACCATGGCATTGCAAAAGTCCCAGTGAAATCAAGAGGAATATTTTTGCCGTAGGGTTCTGCACAGAAAAAAACTCACCAAGCCGCCTTAATTAAATGTTTGATAGACAAGCACAAGGATGTGTGAGTGAGTTTATGTGTATTTTGTGTTGTAAAACTCAGATCTTGATTTGAATCAGGGCTTTGATCTCTATAGTTTCAATTGGTTCATTATAAAGTCATAGCAAAATCTGAGCAGAAATTCCCTCAGCAAGACATGTTATGCAATTTGGGTCCAAATCTATAACCTGCTTTATGTTTAGTGTTGATCTTCAACAAACAATTGTCTTCTCACCACTGCCTGAAATTTCTCTGGGGATGGGGAATAGGATGAAAAACAAATATCCCAAATGTAAAGTCACAAAGCCCTCAACAGACCTCCAGTTGAAACTTTAACAAGCGTGTTGTTGGCAAACATTTACTTATAGCAATATGCAAAAGTGTTAGGTTTTGGTGTATGGATTCTGAAACTAAAAATTGACCCAAAATGTGAGTAAATGGAATTTTAGATCATGTTTGTTATCCACTAAATAATTCATTGTTCCATTTTATACATGCAGCCTTTAATTAACTTGCTGAATCAGACTCATGATACTACTAATCCATTCATTTCCCCAAGCCCACTGAAAAGTATAAAACATGTGTGGGCACAAGCAAAAGACTGAGAGATTATTAAGGAGGAATTTTTAATCAGAAAACCTCAGACAGCTGGATCCTCTTCTCCCGGCTATGAAGACCAGATTGAGGACTGATTGATAACACCTGTTAACTACTGTCTTTTTCCTGAAGCTGTTGAGTCATAAGCCTGTACAACTCTGTTTTCCTGAAATATTGGTCACAATAGCACAAACCAGTTAATAATAATTCTGAGTAAAGGTTTAAAGTAGTTGCATGTGCCAAGCACCCAGTTTCTGCCTGACTGGAAAATATATTTAGTAAAATAGTCTTCAATGACAAACAGAACTTGGATAATTTATGCTAAAATACATATATCTGTGTTTATATAAACATATACATCTGAAGAGAATGTATTCTTGTTACAAACCAATTCTGCCTTAAAAATCTGCAGAAGTATCCAACCTCTTTTCTTAGAACAACATTTAATTGCTTACTGTTCTATTTTGTCTTTACAGATGCATTTGCACCTTCTTCTTCAGGGAGGAACAGACTTTTTCGCCAATGAAATACAAAACAAAGGGCTAGCACCACATAAACATGATACACTAAATGAAGTATTGGGAATAAAACTATTACAGCAGAACTCCAGTAGCTAAAAATTTCCCTTTTCTCTGTGTCAGATAAGGTAGTTCATTTTGCTTGAAGACCTCTTTTCACCATATTACACGTACCTAATTTTCGATCCAGCCTGTGTTGCCTTTGCAAGGCTTTTAATAGAAATGTATCAATAACTGTTTTCTGTGGACAAACACCATAGGAGTGAGAGGCAGATGTAATTCCTTCATTCCTCTCCCTTGACCCTAGTCTACATAATTAAGTATCAGACTAGATAATCCCTTAGGTCCTTTCATTATTCCAGTCTATTTAATACCAGCATATCACTCTGGGATAGGTTACAGTGCTCTTACAGGCCTTAAAATGTGTAGGTTAAAAGATTTACAAGGTAACTGAAGTTGTGACCTCCTTCCTGGGGGAAGGGAAGAGGCATTAAAGGAAGGATAATTCAGAGAAATGTGACTTAAGTGCAGCACTAGAGCTATAACCCCTCAAGTTATTTAAACCTTTGTCTTTTTTCACATAGTCCCTGCTGGGTGAAATCTCCAGTTGGCCTAAAAGACTTAATCACCTCTGGCTGGATGAGTATTAGCAGTTCATTTGCATAAGTACTTGTCATTATCATTAAGTGTGTTTGCTTTCAGATATATTTAAGTCCACATTTCTTGCTTGACATTAGGCTCTCTCAAATTGGCAGTGGCTGCATTGTATTTCCTCTGAACCAGTCTCCTACTTAAGACATATCTCAGACAGCTGTATTCTTTAAATACTCATCAAAGGGAAACGATTCCGTCTACTGCATGAAAAATTTAAGACACATAATTTCTGTACGTAGCCAAGATGTGGTCACAGAGAAATGAAAATACAGGCTCTAAAGCATAAAACAGTGTAGTAAATGGGGTAGAGCGACCCAGTTGCCAGAACACCTCCCCCTGGGGCTTAGAAATCTGTAGCTGTAATCATAGCTCTACACGCATCACTGCAACAGGCAAAATTTTAAGTATCTGCAACTCAGAGTAAAGCCAAACCCTAGGGTTAAGCATCCAGCCACTGTGTAAGAGTTGCAGATTTACCCAAGACACTCAAGAAGCTTACATTCCTCTGCCCTTCATTCTGAGAAAACAGCTGGACATACTCACTTCTGTTCGTCATTGTGTTGGCTGTATGCACCCTGATTTATTAAAGAAATATGGGTATTGATCTAGTATCGATACCCAACTGTGACGGACAAAAACTCTCTAACAGTTTAAAGTTAGAAAGTGTATGTTTATTACGGCCGGGCAGCACGCGGGATATTTCCCTAAATCGCACTGTGAAATTCACAGGTAATTACAAAGTCTTTTATTTACAAAAGTGTTGAATATCCAAAATACAAATGCATATTCATACCCCTGTCACCTCCCATTCCTCGCTTCGTATGCTAATTGGCAAAAAGGCTATTAAGCATGCGTACTTTGTTTCTTAAAATGAGTCGGGGGTCTATTTTGGGGAGGGGTCACCTAAAATGAGGAAGTAAGATGAGTCTTCCTCGTCCTGACCTTTCTACCTTTTCAATGCATTCGTGACAAATGATTCCTTGGTAGAACTTACAGTTTCCTGTGTTCAATGGGTCCTTTAAGCAGGAAATCTGCAGCTATCTTATGTCTTATTTACCACATTCTGTTTTTCATGACAAGGACAACTACATAAACATAAACCTGACAAGAAATGAGTTACAAGATCCGGGGTAGCTTATCTAAGATCCGGCTTCTGTTAACTGCGAACAAAGATTACCTATCTACTTCAGCTAATTCAGCAACTTATTATCTTAACTTTCCTAAAAAATCCTCTGTTCCTCAAAATTAACGTCTCAACCCCATTATGGAAAAAATTTGGAAAAAATTCCTAATTGTGAAGGCGGTGAGGCCCTGGCACAGGTTTGCCAGGGAAGCTGTGGTTGCTCTGTCCCTGGAAGTGTTCAAGGCCAGATTGGAAGGAGCCCTGAACAACCTGGGATAGTGGAAGGTGCCCCTGAGCATGGCAAAGGGGTTGAAACAAAATCACCTTTAAGGTCCCTTCCAACCCAGGCCATTCTTTGATTCTGTGGACACTCTGGGGAGCTGACACCTCAGGAAGAAGAATCAAAGAGCTCTCAGCAGAACTACAGTGCTGCTGTTTGGGGCTGGCAATCCCATCCTTCCTCAAAGTCTCAACAACTCTGTGGTAATACTTGACATGGACCTTTTCAAGGACCTCTCTCCTTTTGTCCCAGAACATGAACATTTTGGACTTTCTAAGACAAAGACAACTACCCCTGTGAGATGAGGGCGCTGAAGCCTAGGGAATGCAAAATGCTCCACATGACAGGGAGAGACATTGTTTATCTGCTGTTTATGGTAAATAACCATCAGGAGAAACCTGCCTCTAAGGCTTACTTGATGAACTTCTAGACATTTTAAACTGGTGAAAACAGAAGCAAATTTGAGATCTAGAATGAACTTTTGAACCTCTGATGAACATGAAAAATACAATAGGTTAAAAAAATCACATCCCTTTCGCTTGGTCTCCTTCAGGGCATATGAGTCCTGAGAGATTGTTTTTCTACCTAATTTTGGAGAGCATGCATCTTGAAAATCTTATTACTCTAAAGAGAGCACATTTTCAGAATGAGACAAGAGTTTTAACTAAAAGTAAATCCAAACTTTGGTGTTCCACTGCCTAGTAAGGCAGCCTAACAAGCTACTGATATAGAAGTTAAGGACTATGCAACAGTGGCTTTACTCAAAGGATTTTATCATAGTTTTAAAATGAAACATTTAAAAATTATTTAAAATAAATGTCTTATAATTTTTCTTTTTTTTTTTTTTTTTTTTTTTTTTTTTTAAATAAGAATCTTCCCTCATCTGATGTGTTCCAGAAATGCTCAGACTTTACAGACCGGATGGGTATTTACATATGAATCTGTGTAGTTTCTTACTTAGTTTTGTGGAAACTGAGACTGGGTCAGCTCTAATCCTGCCAAATGACATTTAACTTATTAACTGATGAGAACTTAAAAGAAATCTAAAAGAGAGCTTCTCAGGAAGATTAGATAGCGCTAAACCTTTTGTCTCAACATCTGAGCAATTTTTGGACCATAATTTTTACTTCAGATGTCAGATCCCCTGTTCGTGTTTCCAAAATAACTGTTCACATCTCCTTGCTCTCCTCTGACAATGAACAGATTAATGCGGAGTCTGTTCTTCTAATGTACACAAAGTAATACCTCAGAAGATTTCCTCATACCTCCTTAAGTTGGTGCTAAAAATATTTCTTACTGATTCCTGAAAGCTTGGGTTACAAAAACCCCCTCTGCTGCAGTGACAGAACATGTGGTAATGACAGCCTCAGGCTTCCCCATGAAAAAGTTAGGCTACAAACATCTTGAAAACCTTTCTTGCATTTTCATAGCATGAGACTCTAGGCAAAAAAGACTAATATAATCTGCTGCTATATCAAAATAACATATTATATATTCAGGTCATATTAATAATTAATTTCTTACATATGGTATAAAATACACATTTTTACATCTATTATTTTTCTTGAGAATAAAATGTGAACTGTCTTTTGCATATAGCTGTATTTATATTTGTGGTAAACTATGTATAAACACATTTTTGCACTTAGAATGGATGTTTTTAATGAAAGTTAGTCACAGTCAGGATTCTTAACTCATTGTTTTCTACAATCTCACTATTAGAAATATTTTAGGTAAAGAGGAATCAAATGCCTTAATAATCTGTTGCTTTTTGGGGTTTTTTAATATGTCCTGTGCTGAAACATTCATAACAGAAACTTAAATTGGAGGGCAAAGTAAAACATACTTGTTTAGAAATCTTAAAGAGATAAAGAAAACAAGGTGAATATCATTTGGTAGAAATCTATGAAATATAATTACAATGTTTGGAGAAGTTTTATCAGTGTCTTGGGTGCAACATTGTTTAACAAGTTTTCATACTTGTTTCAGAAATGGATGTGTACCGTCCTCACCTCATGCAATATTTTCCTACAAGCAGAAAGCCTGAATTGCTGCTTTTGTTAATGTGCACTAGGTCATGCCTGCTTTCAACAATTCATATTAAATCCATGTTATCTCTGCATGTACTTATGATAAGCTTGTAAACCTGTAAACAACATTCATCAGTGTATTCACAGTTGAAATTAATTTTGCATCTTTTCCACTAACCCTCTCTTTCAAGGGTCTTGTAGAAATAATTTCCTGATAACGTTGAAATGTCACTCATATTTAACTCATAATATTGAAATGTCCCAAATTTTAATGTCGGGCATCGTCACCTCACTTCCTGAAAATATCACAAAATACATTTTTAAAACAACCAGGATTGAAATGAACACTTATAAATCTAACAAGAATATGATGAAAAATAACACTAGGACAGAAAAATTGTCATCCCTAATCAACTTTGGCAACTGAAGGACCATGAATATTTCTACTTCCATTCCTGTTTACAATTCCTGAACTGAAGCCTATGAAATACTGACACAAAAACCAGAACCTTCTAAAGCATTTCCTGCCTAGGGATTGCAAGCAATAGTCAAATGCATCAAATATAACTGTAGATGTGTGATACAGAAAAGATTTCACATTACAAATAGTTTCATTTCTTTTTTGAAATAAAACTACTGTAAATATGAAGAATAGGTTTGTCGAGCACAAGTCTGTCTGAAAGACAGTGCTATATTTGAAACCGTGACACTGAATGGAAGCCAGGTAAGTTTAATTTTTCGTAATTTAATTTATTTTATTTTATAGTTAAGAGATTTGGTCCTGGTACTAGTACAGAAACTCCCATTTGGGAGCCAAGCACTTTGCTCGATTGAGACATATCTTTTTCTATTTCCTGCAGATGAGGTTGATAAAAGAGAGTGGTAACATTAAAAAATATACATCATCACAAGTATATTTTTCTTGAAGTCAATAGCACCTCAGCCTACAGCTCACTATACACAGGTAGAGTCTAAAACACAAAGCAGGAGACAGTGGAATATTACAGTACATTTTTTGCCTTATCTCTATAGTCATTAGGCTAAGTGTCTTGGAAAGGAATACTATGAAGTGTATTAATTACCAATAGGTTTCCCCCAGAATGCTTATGAACTTCAGTCTCCTCACATATTAAGTTCTTCAGGATAATATTTTTTTAAAAAAAGCTATTTTCTAGACAACAATACTAAAATATAAATAAAAACAAAGCACCATTAAGTAAATGAGTTTTTACCTAATGACTCCAGTTAACTCCAGTCATTAGGTAAACTATAATAATGCACATCACTCCTTATGTCAGTAATTTAATATTCCCAAAATAATTTACAGAAACACAGATAAAGATTTAAGAAAATAGAAAGAGGAATTAATCTAATGCTCTCTTAGTCAATAAAGAGTCCTGTGAAGGCAGTTCCAGTTGTTCCTCACAAAACACAAGGGAGATGGGTTGGGGTAGTCGAGCATGGATTTCCAGAGGGAGATGGGAGCTTTAGGTTTCCATAACTGGACTCACCGAGTGCCACAAATCATAGTGACAACTGCCAAGTTTATGAACTAGGACCTGGAATTAAGTCTCCCAAATTTCATCTTGCTGCCATTAAATATAAAATTTAGACTCCTAAGTACTGATGATGTGTGCTTTTAGATATCATGTTTAGATTCATCAATGCTAATGACCTACATGGTATAATTTATACCAGTAAAAAACCAGCTCTGTAAACCTTCCCACAAAAAGTCTCAGAGTAAATGAAAATTAATGTTGTGTTCTCTGTTTTCTGATGCATGGTGTGGCACGACAGTGGCTTTATTTTGCCTTCAGAAGTTCACTCCAAGACAACAGAGGATGGAGTGATCCTGTAGCTGTAAATGACCACAGTTACTGTCTTTCTAAGTTAAAGTGGGAGCTGTATTACAATATATTTACAAACCCATGATACAGTTATCAAGAGAACAATGAACAGAAATGCCACAATGGTAGCTAGTGCAAGACTGGGTAATCTCCTGAAAAAAATGTCTGCTCCTGGCTTGGATGAGTGTACTCTTCCCTGGCTAACCACTGGCTGGATTGTTGAGCACTGGGGGGGTGGTGAACAGAGTTGGATCCACCTGGGATAAGTCAGTTGTTGGCGTTCCCCAGGGCTCAGTTTTAGGAATACGCTGATTAATAGCTTTATCAATGCTTCAGTGCTCACCCAGTCATTTTTGCAATTTGGGTGGAAATGTTAATCTGCTGAAGGGCAGGAAGGCCCTACAGAGGGATCTACACAGGCTGGATCCATGGGCTGAGGTTCAACAGGGCCACGTGCCTGGTCCTGCACTTGGGTCACAGGTCAATCTGCCCTGCAGGATTGGGGCAGAGTGGCTGGCAGGTTGCCAACCAGGAAAGGACCTGAGGGAGACTGGTCAGTAGTGCCTGAAAATGAGCCAGCTGTGCCCAGGTGGCCAAAAAGGTTTGGGCACCCTGGTCTGTATCAGCAATGTTGTGGGAGCAGGACCAGGGCAGTGACCATCCCCCTGTGCTGGGCACTGGTGAGGTCACACTTCAAATCCTGTGTTCGGTATTGGGCTCCTCACTGCAGGAAGGACATTGAGGTGCTGGAGCATGTCCAGAGAAGGGCAACAGAGCTGGGGAAGGGTCTGGAGCACAGGGCTGATGAGGAGCAGCTGAGGGAGCTGGAGGAAAGAAGATTCAGGGAAGACCTTATTGTTGTCTACAACTCCCTGAAAGGAGAAGTTAGCCTGGTGGGGACTGAGCTCTTCTCCCAGGTAACAAGCTATCAAAGGAGAGGAAATGGCCTCAAATTGAAACAGAGCATGTTTGGAGTGGATATTAGGAAAAAATTCTACGTGGAAAATATTATAAAGCTTGTCCAATTAACAGGCTGCCAGGAAAGCGGAGTCACCATCCCTAGGTGCAGATGTGACACTGAGGGACAAAGTTTAGTGGTGAACTCAATAGCACTGGGTTTGTGATTGGACTTGATCTCAGAAACGTTTCTCAGCCTGAAAGATTCCATTCTGATCGTCATTCTAATCTGATCTAAGGGGGGAGATCACCTCACAATTCCTGAAAATACCTATTTCTTTCTTCTCTTTTACATTGTTCAGAATACTCAAGCTTAAACTGAAACTTTGGTAGTTTTATTGAGGATCACATGAGAAAATGGTATGCATTGATCAATAATATCAGTTTCCAAGTTATGAGCCTTTCATTTTGGCTCATACCAAAATGTTGTAAATGACCACACCAAGAAAACACTACTGAAAACCTGTACTTTTCCTTTCCACTTGAAAACTTTTGCAAAGGTATGCAATTCCTTGGGTTCCTTTAATTAAAAGGCTCTATTAATCATACTAACACTATAACTTTCACTTTGCCAGACCCCTGCATTTCAACAATTAGGTTTAATTGTTTGTCAACAATGCACCCTTTAGTATGCATTAAAGTACAAATAAATTTTCTTACGCAGCAGGAACTTTTCCATTGCAAAGTCATTAGGTTTTTTAAATTATTCTTTTAAGGTCATTTAATAGTTGATGCAGCCAGAAGGCTACTTTTCATCCTTTTATTTCATGTCTCTGCATCATTTATGAGTATAAAATAGAGAATTAGTATATTGTTGCTCAAGCATTATCTAAATGTCTGTTTATTTTTATTTTTTCTTTAAAATAACTTTCATTTATTTGTCTTCCATCCTTAGGCAAGTTCCAAATAATGCATGTCTTAGTAACCTCTCAGGTTCTCCATCCAGTAATTAAAGTTTTGTCTTTTAAAGTAATGGAGCATGCTGTGCAGAGTCGACACAGAGTGCAACCACCAGCTTTTAACACAAAAGGGAATGGCACCATATTGATCATAAAAGGTGGTTCTTTCACTCCTTTTTACTGGTGGAAAAAAACAACACAACATTAGGTTGTCTTCTGACCTACTTTTAACTTTCCCTGTGAAACTTGTAAATGAAAGAAGACTTAATTTCTCTGATGCAAAACAAACACTGAGATGTTTGAATCATAGTGACTGGGAGAATACATACAGGTGTGTATTAAAATTCAGAGAAACGTCCTTGTCTAGGAGTCTACATCTTCCACTTTCTTAGTGCTACATCTTGCACTCAGCTCTGAATGTCAGCTTTTCCACAGCACAATGACACTTCAAAGCAGCACTTGTCTCTGCTCAAGTAATGTGATGGCAGAATTAAAGGGATGATCCACAATCTGGTGTAAACTAGAGCTCATTAAAAATAAGAACATTTTCCATAAATTTAAGGTGAAAAGATATCTTTTATCAGGCTTTGAAATTTGCATCAACTGTGCAGGAAGGCAGCATCTGAGCTGTTAAGCAAGATGGCAGCTGTTTGGACATGCATGATAACATTCTCTGACCTTGCTTCTACTAACACATGTGGGACCATGTGTACAGCCGTGCCTCAATCTCATGGCAATACTGAGAAAATAACCCCACAAAAGCTGGTAATTGTCACAGGAGGTGGTGGTAGAGAACTTAAAATTGCATCCAAGGTGATTGCCTCTGAGTGAACAAGCTAAAGAAACCACAATGGGAAAAGCAAATATTGTAGTTCTGAGCGAGGCACAGCACTTGTGGTTCAAAGTGAAGTTATTGAAACAATACTCTGAAATATTCCAGCTACTGCTATCTTTAAAGAAGTGAGCAAGTAAAATTTCACAATAACATAATAAAATTCAAAGAATTCAAAGGACATAAGAATAAGGAATCTTGTTAAAACTAAATTGAAATGAGTTAATTAGACAAGATCCTTGTAAAGGGCATGAAGTCTATATGAAAATGGCACATTATAGGTTCAGAGTGCACTAGGTATTAACCACTAAAATCAGTTTATGAAAACCCACCACAAATAATCAAACCCAAAAATCTAACACAAAAAAACCCCCCTAGAATAACCAAACATAGTGCCTAGTAAAAGTAAGACATGCTTCTGAATTAAGAGCTTCAAAATCAAAAGCAAGAAAAACAAAGAATGCATAGTATGGATTTCAGTTCAAAGGCAGACCAAAAAGGTTTTGAGAAATAATTTGCTAAACTCATTAAAAAACACCTATAAAACATATTCTAATGCAATAAGGAGCAGTAAGCTGGCAAGGGCCTGTAAAGTTGAGATGACAGAAAAAAAATGAATAACCTCTTTGTGCCCTTCACCACAGAAAAATACAGCTATATTTTCACAATTACATCTTAATATTGGAAAATTTAAATAAATGGTCTGAAACAGAAGTGTTGATAAAAGTGGCTTTAGATAAAATGGAAAACAAAATAACTAGTTGTATGGACTCGATGGTGCTCATTGTCTGCTTCTAAGGGAACTCTAAAATAGAGTTTTAGAACTCCTGTGTGATACATTTCACCACTTGTAAAATCACAGCCTCACACAGAACGGCTAAGTGATGAAAGCACCTCTGGAGATCACTAAGTGATCTGTGTCAAAAGCCTCAGTAAAGTCCGGATAAACAACATCCACTTCTCTGCCCTTCTCCCCTAGGTCAGCTGCCTCAGTTTGGAGAGCTGTCAGGCTGGGGAGGCATCAACTCATACTGGTGGCTCCCAGTCCTTGAGCCTTAAGAGGGGTCCTGTGGTCACTAAAGCCAAATCGTTGCTGTAAAATTCAGCTGCCTATTAGAGGTTGACCTGGAAGGCCCATCCACTCCCCTCCTCAAGCCTTCCCTCTCAGGGACATGGCAGAAGATCCAATCCCCAGCTCACTTGCCCTACACATTTTCCCTCAAACTGATCACGGTTGATATGCCTTGGGGGAACCATCCAAGGGCTGGATGAACCTCAGCCTTCCCTCCACCATGTCCAGCTCTGAGATCCCAGAAAACAGCAATCCTTCGTGCACAGCAGCTCAGCTTGGCAGGCAGGGCCCTCCATCCTCTGCCTCAGGGAGTCTCTACCCTTCTCCCAGTGCTTCTCTGTGGCTCAGGTTCTTGGCTGGATGCAGGTCCTGGTGACTCCTCTGCATCTCAGGTGCTGACCTGATCTTCCTTTCGCAGCCAAAGCCCTCCAGCCTTTACTGTCAGGAGTTGGATCCCTAATTCACAGCCTCATAAGCACAAAACCTGCCTGCTCCCCCTTGGGTATCCCTGGGGACTGGCTCCCCTTCTCTCTGGAGGCTCAGAGAAACCTCATCTATCTCCTGTTTACCTGGAGTGTCGTTCCCCTTTTCTGCAGCCTCTCTGCTTAATTCCCTGTGTCAGAGTCAAGAAGAATGGGGAAGTAACAGCAGATCTTGAGCAGGGCTTTAGCAGTGCCTGAACATTGTGCAACTCCTAACCTCCATATCAGGGAGATCAATAAAAAGCATTGGAAAAGATTACACTTGCTGGATGAAAAGATAAATTTATTATATTAGGGACACAATAACTATCAGCTTTTATGGAAGGAAATAAATCTTAAAATCTACTCGAATTCTTTGGGGAAGGTAACTGTGAATAGATGAGTGTGATGAGCGCAGTATAGAGCAAATGGATTTCCATATCACTTTTGACAAAGTCTCTCACTAAAAATTCTTCTAGCAAATAAGCTACAGAAGAGATAAAAAGTGTGACCAGGTCATGAACTAATAGAGGTTTAAGAATAAGAAACAAAACAAAATAGCCAGTATTTACTGTGAGGATAAGTTCACTACCTGAAGCGCCCTGCAGAGCTGTTATGTAAAGGCATCTTAACGTTCAGTATGTTCATAAATCTGTAAAGGAGAGTAGATATGGAGATGAACAAACTGGTTCTTATTAATGGTGGATTGACACTGAAATTGTCTACCAAAGTCACAAAATATTCTCATGATACTGGATGCCTAGGTAACAAATTTTTAAATGTAATAAAAATGTGCAGGGGAAACAGCATGTTTCCACCTCCCAAAAAATAGGTTTTGAAGATCTTGTGAATATTTGGCCATACTTATCAATTTAATGTTCAGCTGTAGTCTGAAGGACAGTTAATATCAGGAGAATAGGGAACAAATAAAAAGTTCATACATGGATAAATCTCTTAAACATATGACTTTTGAATGCTTTTGTTGTTCTTGTAGCCTAATTAAGGGAAACAAAAAGGATACAGAACTAATACAAGAAACAGAAAGAAGAGATAAATAAAAGGATAAAGAAGTTACAAAGTTTAAATCTTTTAACATTTTTTTAGAAAGAGATAACTCTGGGAGAACATGTCTGGTTATACTTATATAATTTCAAAGAATGGATAAAATTTATATGGTGAGTAAAAGTGAAAGATTCTGTCTTCCTCAGAATGCAACAACTAGAGGCATCAACTTAAGTTATCATAGAGCTGTTTAGAAAAGAGCACGTACAGGTGTTGTTTGCTGTGTTTCTTGTTTTTTTTTTTTTTTTCTCCCCACAGAGTAGATAAGCTGTGAAACATTTTAGCACAGGATGTATATGTCAGAAACTGAATGTGTTCAAAAGCAGTTAAGGAAATTCACAGAAAGGTTTGTGAACTATATAAAACACAAAGATGAATACCTCGGCTTCAAAGATGAACCTCTTCTTCAGAAAAGGCTTCAGAAAAAGCTCCAGAAAAAGTTTACAGAATCAGAAAGTTATGGCACAGGAAAAATAATTGTTTTTATATTCTTTTTCTAATCATCTGCTAATGGCCACATGCAAAACAGAAGGTCAGAATAACTACATCTTCAGCTTGAGCCAGAATAGCTGTTTGTATTTTCTTTAAAATTAGAAATTAAGTATATACCTACAGATTGAAATCCTGTATCATTCCAAAGTTCTCATAGAGGTAATTCATTATGAATTAGCTTGACAAATTAAGGGAATAGAGTTTAAAAACAATTCTATGGGTAACAAGCAGGCTTTAGTTATTTTTAAAGAAGAAAACCCCCTACTTTTAATTAGTAGCAGCAGGAGAATTTAGACATAAATTTCAGTTCACTTCTATATATTTTTTTTTTTTTCCTGAAGAAGAAATGGGCATTTGAAAAACCAAACAGTTGATTTATTCTGATCTATACTTCTATTTGAAAACTATGAAACTCTCCTGGCAGCTTCCCATCAATCATTGCATTCCTAATTATCAAGGTGAACATTTAAATTTGCTTTATCTACTCTTTACCTTTAAAACAGCATTTTCTCCCTGGATTTCAGCTAAACACAGCTGGAAACTCTAGATAAACGCAGCCATTTCTGATGGAGACCAAAGTGTCTCTCAGATGTTCCCTCAAATGTGCTAAAAAAGCTACAAACTGAGTCACTTCCCCAGTAATGGGATTAGAAATAGCCTGCAGGGAAGCATGTGCCAAATGGTGCCAGCTAGCAAGGATTATAACAAAAAACTGTGACATTATAAAAATACCTCAGAGTGAGGCTCTGGGTGGTGGAATTGTGACTTGCCAGCTCAAAAGAATGTGCCTCATTAAAATGACGGGAGAATGCTGAAGCCATGATTTGTGCAGAAACATGATCCTCCTGATAGCTCAGTAGCTAATTTTTTTTCAAAAACCTTGTCACTTGACCATCAAATTCATAAATATCAATTAAAGGAAAAGAAAAATAATTGTGAGAGGGCATAATGGGGCAAGGAAGGGAGGGAGGGAGGGAGGGAGGGAGGGAAGGAAAATGGGAGGGAACACTGGGGAGGGATTGAGTTTTAGAAACTTGGGGGTTCTTAAAATTTCAGCCATAAGACAAAATATAAAAAACAAAACAACAACACAGCAATATAACACAAAGTTTAGGGGAAGCATGTGTTTTAACCCTGTATTAGGAAAAACACTTGAAGAAAAAATGTTCAAATTAGCTCTTAGTTTTCCACAGAATTTAAAAGGCGATGAAAGCCCCCATTTGATGAAGATTTAGGGGTGCTCAGCATTTCTGAATTGTTTGTTTGACACATAAAGCCAGAAAACATTTCTTGGGTCACTGTTCCCCTAAGCCACCTTACCTATGAATTAAAGCTATGTAAGAGTGTGACTCCCTCTTCAGAAAGGTTTGTATCCTGTAAAGTGGCATTATTCCTACAACTTAAACCACGTGTGGCACTGAGGTCCTGAAATCTGAAAACTGTTCAGGCATCACATTCTGCCTGGAAAAGTACTTGACACAATCCTCCACTGTGGAAAAGGAAAAATTACTGGCAGCTCCAGCAGCACAGCCTTTGGATGAGCTACTCTTTTTCCACCTGGAAAGTGGCAGATTGGGTACTAATAGGAAAAAGCTGTCCCTTACCAGACACATATCTACATAGAAGCACTCGGCTCTGAAGTACCTGGGTCCAATCCTTCCCATCCTTGGACAGGAGAAAGGCTGAAGAAAAATAATATTTTCATTTTAGCAAACCCTTTTCCTCCCTAAAAATAGAGAGGCTGTACCCTGGTTCTGTTAACAGTATCACATAAGATGAGAAAGAGGAAAGAAGAGAGGTAAAATCGAAAAGAAAAAAAACAAGCAAGAATCCTAGCTCACATCAACGTGCTTTGTGCTATTTCTGTTATATTTACATGCATATTTCTGATACAGGATGACCAGTGTTCTTTTCTCACAAGTCACCATACTGAACAAAGAAAGGAGTGACACTGTCTCATTTTTTTCTCTTCAGCTATAAAAATACCTTGGAACAAAATCCTCAGAGGATCCTGGAATTAGATAATCAGTGAAAGCATCTGGTCCAACCTCCCTGCTCAAGTGGTCACCCAGAACCAGTGGGCCAGGACCATGTCCGAGTGGGTTCTGAACATCTCTAAGGATGAAGTGTCCACAAACTCTCTGGGTGAGCTGTGCCAGTGTCAGCCTCACAGTAATGCAGCATTTTCTGAGGAACCTCCTGTGTATCAGAGTGTGCTCATTGCCTCAGTGATCCCGGGAGCCACTGAAAAGACCCTGGGTCTGTCTGCTCTGCACCTTCTTTCAGATATTTTTACACATTAATAAGCTTCTCTCTGAGCCTTCTGTGCTCCAGGCTGAACAGTCCCAGCTCCTCTCAGCTTTTCTTCCTACTTTGAAGGCTCCAGTCTTCTGATAGTTTTTGTGGCCTTTCCCTGAGCTCACTCCACTATATCCACATCTCCCTTGTGCTGGGGAGCCCGGCACTGGTCCCAGCACTCCAGATATGCCTCGCCAGGGCTGAGTAGAGGGGAAGGATCTCCCCGCCAGCTTGCTGGCCATACTTTTCTTGATGCCACCCAGAATACCATTAGCCTTCTTTGTGGCAAGGACATGCTGCTCACTGCTGTCCTCTTTTGCAGTTTGCATCAGTAGCAATATCGGACAGTTCAGATTTTTTCAATCCTTATTGTCAGTGATTCAAATGAAACTTAAACCAAAAGTGATTGAATACAGAGAGGTAATATGTAAACTATGTCTCTAAGATCTTAATAAGTAAACAATGTGAAACCTAAGCTAAGGTCAACAGGCAGCTAAGTATAAATTAATATAATTAATTTTCCATCCCTAGAATAGAGTTTGAACCTACCAATGTATTTTATACTCAAATTCTGGATAATGTATGTTACAGCATTAGCTTATTATTATTATTATTATCATTATTATTATTATTATTATTATTATTATTATTATTATTATTATTATTTCTTCTGGGTTTTCTTTTCCTTTAGTCAATCTTACCAGAAAATTCAAGCTCAGTTAGTAGCTCTGGGAATTCAAAAAACTATTTAAGTAAATAAAATTTTCAAAATACTCCATGTGGTGACATAGAGACCCCTATACATTTTTTTTTTTTTAAAATACAAGCTTTTTAAAAAAGCTCTTCAATATTATTCTGTTTGCTTCCTTGAAAGTTTCAGCTCAGTGTAAATAACATGTAATACTGTATATTCTGTTTGCCAGCAAGTAAGTTCCCTAAAATTAAAATAAGGTGCTGTTCCTTTAGCTGCAGAAACACATGATACTCTACGTGTGACTGAACTCCAGTTAAGTGGAGTTCCTTCAGAGAACATCTTCAGTGAACACACTGTGATAAAGGCAGTCAACTGCATTAGTGTTCTGCTCCCATTCATTTCAAAGTCATCTGTTCCTTAATGTACTTTGTCTAAATATTTTATGAAATAGACATCAGGCATCTTAACTGGCTTTAGTTCTCCCTGTTTTCCTGTGATTAAATACTTCCTCAGCAAACTCCAAGGGGAAATAAGCCTTTAAATTTATCACTGAGATAAAGAAATAAACTTTAAGGGTGAGTCACTTGCCACTCTCCTGTTCAGGTGCTTCAAGACACATCCTGTGCATTATTAGGTAGGAAATTCAGGGCACTGGCTGAGCTTTAGCAGAGCTATGGCAGTTTATGTCAGCCTCCCATCGAGGATGGCAAACAGTGATTTCACAAGCATTTTATTTTGAAATATTCATGATCTTTAGTTATGCCTATCGAGACCTTCTCGTCCTCAGGTTGTAAATAATCTAAGAAATTCTGTGTCTTATTTTTCATAATAAATATAAAGTGAGTTTGTACTGAAAATGGAATATTTTTTTAACTTCACTGGTGTAAAAGGAGTAAGAATCTTTGAAAAATTGTGATTGGCTCTGCAGATTCAGCATGCACAAGGTGAGGAATGGATGATGGGAAGCACCCTATACTGATAAAAGCTTCCCTTATTTGCTAATATTTAAGGTAATCTAATTTTCCACATCAGTATAGTAATATCCCAAATTATTTCTTAGTTCCACCTGATCTTTGGTCTTTCTGACTTTTGAGTCACCAAGTAAGTTACATTATGGTGGATCCTTTCCAAAGCCAGGAGTAAATAAGAGGAAAACCATTTAGACATCAGATGTGTCCCGTAACAGTACATTTAATATCTGTAGTTATCCCAAAGTCCTAAGGCTTTCTTATCTGGCCATTTCTGATCAAGTGTTTGTACAAACACAACTAATCATAACTCTCGCCTTGGCCATCCCAATACAGCCAGTACACTAAACTTCGTCAGTGAGTAACATTTTAAAAGCAGTTCCCACTGACCTTTTGAGAAACACACCAACCTCCCTGATATGGTGGACAGCACCAACAAAATTGCATTATAGAGCTCCTCTAAAGGCATGAGTTTTAAGATATGTATGTATTAGAAGCAAGGCTGTCTCAACAAGTGTGCAAGCAGGCATTTCTTTCTCTGCTGCAAAACAGCAGGACAGGTTTTTGTCTTTTGGGTCAAGCCTAAGTAGAAACAAATACTAAATTTTAAGCTTTACCATTTTTGAGTCTTGCTGTGAAAAGGAAATAATAGCGTTATTGCAATGAAGGTAATGAAAACACACAAACATCAATTCCAGAAGTGCCAGTGCAGGACACCAGAGGATGTTGTGTGTTGGAATCACTGAACATTTGAGGGTCTGGCCACTTTCTCTGCTATTGAACAGGTTGCTGAACCCCTGAAAGCTGAATGCTCAGGATGAGTGCTCAGGAAATTATGTTACCAGAGTGCTGTAAAGGTCATATATTCCATTTTTCTTTTCTCTGTGTTAAATGATGGATTAAGAACTTCATTCTCTTTATAAGTTACAGGAAAAGAAAAAAAAAAAATGGTGGGTCAGATACTCCCTGACCTAAAAATGGCACTGCTTCTGCTGCCTGCTGTGAAGTGTATCACTTGATGAGGCAGCCCTACATATCCGCTATGATAAAATGCAAAAATAATTGTGCAACTACTCTTTTGACATGGAAAATCTTTTCTTTGATCTATAATTCCAATTCCGTTTATAAAATATGCTTGCACTTTTTCCACATATAAATGTATTTTGC
The DNA here is from genome assembly GCF_015227805.2 of Hirundo rustica. Lineage (NCBI taxonomy): Eukaryota > Metazoa > Chordata > Aves > Passeriformes > Hirundinidae > Hirundo > Hirundo rustica. The sequence goes on along the minus strand of NC_053451.1, from coordinate 13,448,172 downwards.
ACACAAAATGGCATCAGTAGTTTTAATTAGGACTTTATGAAATTCTGATATATGGATATTTATCAGATTAACTTTCAAAGTATTACTCCTCAGCAGCATTCAGAATCCCACTAATGGCCAGCAAGTTATTACATACAGGTATAGAAAGGCACATAAACCAAGGATGTAGTGGGCTGTAACTGTGAAATATTGCTGCTTGTTTCTGCCTCCAGTCCTTGCTGTCTAGAAGCACTAGACATGCTAACATGAATCGGTAAGGATTGAGTTCTTATTCTAAAATTTTTTCCTGTATGGTAAATCATACAACTTCTCATCCATCCTCTCTCCTTCTCTCTTTAATCTTTCAGATATTATTCTATCTCTGCTTGCATATATATATACAAATAGATAAATATCCAGATTCATAAACTAATTGATGCAATCACAATAACATGAAATGAATCGAAAATTTGCTATGACTTTCAGGATCTATGAACACAATGGTTCCTCTGGCACAGCTAGTTTCTTCAGCTGCTGCTGCTGCTAATAATAAATAAATAATAAAAAAAACCCACAATAATTCTAGAAATCCAACTGGGTTTTCTACAAATATAAGATACATACCCTGTACCTCCCATAACAGCACTGGCTTCTCAAACACCCTTTCTGTCATAATTCTCAACTCCAATTCGGAGAAGTGCCCCTCCTGCTCTCCCTGGCTAACCCTGCAGTGGTGGCAGTATAATCACAGTTAGGAATTGGCATAATTTCTGGTACAACCTCTGCCCAAAGCCTGAGTGCCCTTTCTGGGCTGGAAACACCTTTTAGCTGTGGAGTCAGGCCAGAGATCTGAAAATATCTTTGGGGAAAACTAGAATGTATCATCTTGTCCACAGTAAAGAGAGAAGGTTATTCAGCTGTTATTGTAGTCCTGAATCTGCTAAACTGCTCTTGGCATATGGAAACACATTAAGTTCACTCAGTTTGAAAGATTTCACGGATAATGGAGATATCAACTCAATTTTTAAAGGGGGGACTCTAACCATATTTGAAATTGATAAATGGACACATCTAAATAGCAATCACTGGCAACAAATATCCTGGGTTTTCTCTTTCCCAGACCAGGGATTTTGAGTTTTAAAAATGCATAGTTTAAAAGAACCTTGGCATAAAAATATTTTTGTGTCTAGCTTAAACTGTTTATCAGGAATGTCACAAGCTCAGGTCATGTGTAGCCAACACGATTATAAAGGTGGTGAATACTGCACTCTTTTTTTATCCTCTCGAGCACAGACCACCAAAGGAAAAATGTAAAAACTATTCTAGGTTTCAGGGTTTCATTTTAAATTTACTTAACCTTTACTTTACTATAATCTTAACAATAGAGCTCTACGCTATTAGAGAAAATTTTCACATCCCAGATGAGAGGAGCATGGTGAGGTCTTGGAGGCGCTGCCATTCACAGCCTCTCCACTGACTCCTGACAAACGTTCACAAAGTTTAGAATTCACACACTATTTCATATGATGTTAGACAAGTTTCAGCCTCTTGCCTGATCGTGTGAATCAACTTGATCTGAGAAGCCTTATGTACATATAATTAAAACAGCTCCAATGGAGTTGCTGCTTTTTCATACTATGTCTATGCAAATCATAGATTTACTTAATAATTTTGAAGTCTGTATATTGGATAATATTGCTCAGTATTTGGGCACCCTTACTTTTTTAGTTTTAGGATGATGTTATACAAAAGTGTCACTAATGTCATGATCCATTTTTCTTGAGAATAATTGAAAAAAAATATTGGGATTTCCAAATCTGTGGAGTGGGATTTTAAAAAGGCTGCGAAGACAACCTCTCATGCTGTGCAGAAAACAAATCAGCAAAGCATATAATCTTGCAGGTCAGAGGAAAATATATTCTTTATCTGGCCATTGATATTGATTAACTCTGTAACAGCCATAAAGCAGCTCAGGAAACCGTGAAAAAAAGAAATATCATTCATACACTTTGTGAGACATTTATTTTCACAAGCAAAAATAGTATGCATATACTTAAACAATCCATATCAAGATTAAAAAAAACCCCAACAAAACAACAACAAATCTTCTTGTGTGAGATTTAGCTTGTTTCCTGTCAATGCCTGAATACTACAAAATCAACAAAAATTTGTGCCAAGGGATTGGAGTTTCTCCTTTTGTGTCACACACTTGTGGCATATAATTTGGTTTAATATTACACTCTAAATTTCACCCTGGCTAAACCTGGATTATCCAAAAGTAACAAAATTGATTTCTCTAAGTGAAAAGGTCTCTAGACTACATGGGTGTGGTTTTTTCCCTCCTCAATAAGACTGTCATAGTCTTTCTAATGAAAACATTTTGAAAGGAAAAGAAAAACAAAACAAAGCAACTCAAAACCTAGGATGCATGATGACATTTCTTAGAGAAGATAAGACACAATTTTGTCATGTTTATAAAACAAAGTAAGAAAAATAATTTTTCCCCCTTTTTTCACCAAGCTTTATGTTACACAAGCAAGGCAAAACTTCATACCTTCAGTTGTTCCTGGCAACTTCACTTATCCTTTTACAATCCTTAATTGTTTTCTCTGTGGATAGTCTGTCAATGCATGCATTCATGTGAAGTTTTTTGTTTCAATATGCTAAGAACAAATTTATAACACACTAAGTCTGCACTGGGAAGTTTCTGATATTATCCACAGCAATGCTATTGTTGAATTGCAGCAAAAGCCTTGTCAAAAAGTCATAAAAGCGCTGCCCACGCACTACATATAACACGAAAGAACTCTTGATCTACTTTCAGCACAAACATGTTCATCTAGCCTCTTAAACTGTCACTTGACAACTAATCATATTCTGACCTGAGGACTATATTTAATTAGAGGACAGAAACACGAGAGCATTTGCAATATATGCATTTAGGCACTGTGTCAGTAACCATTTCTCCTATGTTACAGTGTTCACTATCCTGACAACATCGCTTCCTAATGCTCTAATTAGAGCAGGGTGACTAAGAAAAATTATTTGCCTGCTCTAGCATACAAAATAATTTATGAAACTCATCAAATAGTCATATATTTTTGAAAAATAAACTACTAGAATGAAGCTGTGTGTAAAGCAAGAAACAATGGAAGTTATGTAAAACAATTTATTTAAAAATATAAATAGAGTGAAAATGATCCAGCTAGATAGTCTGATTATATGAGCTCTACTTCTTGCCTATTTCTTAATTTTGAAAATTCAGCAATTATTGTAAAGTATTTGAGAGAGATGAATGTTTCTGTTTCTTCTGGGTTTTACATTACCTGAATCAATACTTTGTGGAACCAAAAGATTTATTTACATCAGCTGAGAATGTGTTACCTAAGACAAAAATTTGCATGCAGGAACTTGTCTAGCCTGATAAATTTTCTGACAACAACCATTCAGCATTTCTAGCTTTCTAAACTGAATTGTACACACATATATATATATGAATATATATGTAGTATAAAGTCAGCAGAGCAGTTCAGTTCCTGAAATATTATGAAACACCAGATTTTACTTCCTATCTATCATCCTGGTTCCATGGCTATCTAATATGGTCCACTGAATCTCCATAATATGTACCAGCCCTGCTAGTGTTACTCAGAAGTCACAGGGAATCTGCACTAATGAATCGTCATTTTCAGGGATCTTTCTGAAAAGAGTCCCAATGCTTTATAATTTAAACTCTACTGTTGTAAGCACCAATGGGTACCCTGCTCAGCTAAATGTTTGTACCGTAGCAAATGTAAGGCAGCTCACTGATCCAAATAGAAAAAGTTAAAAATTAGCTTGCTAGCTACTACACATGGAAACCTAATAACAGCTTTTATTTTTTTAGGGAACTGCCTCCTAGGATATAAATACGAGTGAGCAAAGAAGAAAAAGATTTCTGGCAAAAGGAGTAGTATGGTCACAGTTCTGGCTAAAACACAAGGTTGTTTTCATATTCCCAAGGCAGCTACTGAAGTTATGAGATCACTGCCCTGGCTTTAATTCATCTATGTTAGGGACTCAAAATTTCTTCTCTCGATCCCAGGCAGATTCCTTACGGGGTTGCTGCTGTTTGGAGTGTGAGGATGAGGTGATCCAGCAAGGCTGGTCACAGCACAGCAAGGACAGGACACAGGGCAGTGCCTGCTCCTGGCTCACCACTGCCTCACTGGCCACTCAGAGCGGGCTCCTAAACCAGAGCTCTTTGCTTACAACCTCCCTTGAAATGTGTGGCAGAAATAAGTCTGTTGCTTACCAGAGAGAGGCTTTACTTAGCTTATTTCAAAATCCCCTGATTTTATTTCTGATAAGGCCTTAATTGTTGGCAGGTTTATTAGCCTTAATCTCCTCGATTTACATCCCATGGCCTCCTTGAATGGGAATTTGCAGCATTTTATTTCAAGTGGTAGAAGCTCCAGAAAGAAATCTGCCTTCTTTTTGCTGCTTGCATAAATATGGACCTCAAGGGGATGACTCTGGTATTTGTATCAAATTATTCACAAAATAAAATTTGCTGTTTCTAGGGACTGCTTTTTGAAAAACTCTTCCACTCATCTTTTTATTTTTAAAAAGGCAAAACTTTTTTTTTTCTTTTTGCATTCAAAGGTATAACCAAAAATGCCTGTTTCAAATAAATTCTCTTAGAAAGATAAAATGCAGACCCTCCTGGGTTACTGCAAGACAGAAAATAATCATCTATTCAATGGACACAGAATAAAGAAATACCCAAACCAATCAAAAAACCCTTAACAGGTATGCATGACAAACTTTAACTAAAGTTTTTGAAAACAAAATGTACTGCTTGAAATTTATGCTCATAACTTAAACTATGACAGTTAAAGTACCCTTAGAGTTTTGCTTAAAAAAACCCCAAACACAAGACAGAAGACAACAAAGCAGCAAGAACTATACTAATGAAACGAAGAGGATATTTAAGAGTAAATAATGCAAAAGGGATTAAGCAGATGCAGGAAGGTTGAACATTATGATGTTTCTGTTGAGCTGGTATCACACAGCTCTGTGTAGCATAAAACATAAGAGCTATAAAAGACTTAGAAGTCAAATCTTACCTGCATGTTTATGACTGCTATATTTATGACTAATGATGAGGGCTAAGATGAAAGGAAAAAAAATTGAAATGCATTAGATGAGTTATTAGTTCTGTGTCTATGTACTTTATGGAAAATTAGGAACCAGAAAGCTCTTCCAAAGGGGCAAAGGAGGAAATTATGAGGAGGTATCAAATGGAATAAAGGGAAAGCTTTATTTTAGTAAAACCCTTCAATTATAAGTGAAGTGCTAGGACAAAGAAATGAAGAAATAAACCAGGATCCTGTACTGAGAAAACACACATTGAATTCTTAAATTTTGATGCTGAGGTTGAAATGTGACTGCTCCATCATCAGTGTCTCAAAACCAAAATTCAAAAAAACAAAGTTATTTCTATTGAAAATATAAACAAAGCTTGCAATTTTCCAAACTACAAAGTCTACAGAGCTGTATAGTAACAAAAATAACTAATAAAATTTAAAAAACCTTCGTGCAAGTTCAAGAAGCCAGTCACAAACTCCAAAGCTGGGGGTCTCAACCTCAGTGTTTTATAATTCATAGTGTCTTCCCGTCCAAATTCATAAACACTTTGAAGTAAAGACAGTTTCTTTGAAGTTAGGAGATATTTCAGTTTTAATCCCTTCTCTATATACACACAGATTTCATTTTACACTGGGAATGATGTATAGCCTGGGCTTAAATTAGGAATATCTAGTTGTACTACTCAGTTGCTCATATTCAATGTCTTGAAAAAGCCAAGATGTGATTTCACACATGAAGATGAAATCTGTTGGAAACCCAAACCTGAATTTTCTGTACAGAATAGGAGAACACTTCTAATAGAGTAATAATAATAGTTTTGAAATTGCATTACTTAATCTATATGTGGCATAGGTAAATATTTCTTCCCTCCCCTCCCCCTGCCAATACATAGAAAATAAGCAACATTAAAGCAACTTTGTATTTTGGGGAAAAAAAAAGTTAATTGGACAGAGTTGAAGGTAAAATGGCAATTTTAAAGAGAAGAAAGCAACCCCTGGCAAGGCAGACAGACCTAGGTATTTGCCATGTTTTCACGTGAACTGCAGGTTCTAGCACAGGATTTCTGAGGAGAAATAAAGAGAATATTTGTAGAATGTGGGGGAAAACTTTTCTAGAGCAGGTTTGAACATTACTAGTTGTGATAGAAGAAAACTGGTAGAGGTTCCTGTTGTGGCTTCACTCCCTCAAGACAAAGAGAAGTTACAATTTTCAAAATAACCTAGAGAAACTGTACCAAAGACATATAGAGAATAATCAAAAGTTTTTCAGATGACATTTCAAATAAAACCTGTCTAAATGGCAAAACCTGAAATGATAATAACAGGGACTACAGCTGGAGACATGACATGGAGGGATGTTTACCTCAATAAAGACATTCCTTATTGTGACATAATAGCAAATTGCACAGAAAAAAATGAAAACTACAAGAATGGTCTAAGCTAGGTAGAAGAAATAAGACCCCAGGGCAGCTGCTTCCTCCTCCACCAGACTTTCTGAATGAAGGTATGGAAAGCGCAGCAATAATGTTCTCCTTACTCAGTTTATTTGCACATGGACTGCCTCAATGTGCAGCACCAGATTCCAAGAGTGCTCTGGAAAACCTGCCCAGGTCTCTTGTCCAGAGTGTGCTCAGCAGAAAAAACCCACCTGTATTAAATATATCTATCTTTATTTGATACATCTGTTAGACTTCAGTTCTCGGTGAGCTTCTGCTGAACATATCTAAACCAACATTTCTCAAGCTTCAGCTTGTCAGAGGCAGTTGAATTTTTCCCCCATGGCACAAACTAGGATAACACAGCAGTGATATATTTGCAATCAGAGCCAAGCCTTAACCAGACTTCAGCCACTTGTTTCACAGCATGTAACACAGTCAAATCATTGCATAACATTTCTGAAATTTTCATTTTCTAATTATTTAAGTATGCTTGCTTGAATTTCACAAAACAAATTGCCTGCGGGAGATGCTGTAGGGAAGCTTAGTCTGAGCAGTTAAGCCTTAGATATGTAAATGCAATTAAAAACAGGAGGAGAGAACCTCTCCATTAGTGGCCTTCCAGAGAAGACGCCAGTAACTGTGAAATTTGTTTGTACTGTAACAGTCTGATTTTTAAATCACAGACTCACATGGAATGGCTAATGCAGAAAGCACACCTGGAGATCAGCTATAGCAGGTTGCTCAGGGCTGCGATGTTTTGCGTGTCCCCAGGGATGAAGACTCCAGCTTACCTCTTGCCCTGTCCCTGGGCACCAGAGAGAAGAGTCTGGCTCTGTTTCCTCTATTCTCTGACTTCAGGTACACCGTGTACACAGGTACAACACAGACACCATGACAGCATAAGAAGCAGCAGAAGATTCAAGTTGTGTCAAGAGAATCAGGTATTACAGAAAAGAAACCTCTGTGAGGGTGGAAGACACCGGGACCAGTGTCTAGAGCAGCTGCAGTCTCCATTCACAGCGAACATGGCCTTAGCAACCTGGCCTTGGCCTGCTTCGAGCAGGGGTTAGGCCAGAGGAACCAGAGGTCCTGTCTCTCCTAATTTATTCTGTGACTCTCAATCCATTTTAAGAACAGAAAATACGAGTTTTGTTAAGGGATCTTCCCAGTGTGATCACCCACGAGACTGGCAGCCATAATCCCAAAGTCCCAGACGGTCACTGCTGGGACTGAGCCACAGGTTCAGCTCCAGTGACCTGGCAGGTCCCTGCTGGGCTCCCTCCACGCCCCAGTCACTGTAGGTTTCCTCACCAGCTCAATCTCCATGGCAGAGTCTCAGATGTCTGGTTTCAAGGAAGACCCCCTGGGCTTTCATCACTTCACAGCCCAAGTGCACCAAAGTCTTGCTCTTCCTCCCCAGCCGTGGGCTCCTGCCGTGTCCCTCAGTGCCCCTCACACAGGTCCCTGCGCCCTTCGCTGTGCAAAGGCTGGCAGCTCACGGCCTCTTGTCTTGGGTTCCCATCCAGAGCTCAACCTGCAGCTGCACCCTGAGCTCCCTGCACCAAATATATTCCTCATCAACTTTGCAGCACACGCCGGAAAAAGCCAAGCGGACAAGAATAAGTGATATTTGTTTTCTAACATTTCATTTAAGCGCCTGAATTAGCATGTTCTGCTGCTTCTGAATTATCATGGTGCAATTCAGATTGCACTGTTTTGTCAAAACATTCTATTGCCCAGACATTCTACCTTCTAGATTTGGGGACTACCTTAAAGCCACATAAACTAATAGTTTAGCTGGTGTTCTCTTAGTTTTTCCTTTTATTTATTTAATGATTTTTTTTTCTCCCCCCCCTTTTTTTAATTAATGATAGCAATGTTTTTGATGATATGCTCCTGACGCTACCTTCATTCCCTAGGTGGTCATTTCAGCCACGCAGAGAATTTTAGCTAGACTAATTTATCACAGGATAACAAAATCTCTCATCCAATGTTCCTCATTGTGTGTCACTGGGCTCCTTTTTTAAAGTTATTTTTCAGGCTCAAAGTAGGTAATTGTTCCAGTGAATCAGAACTTCTGTATTTTGATGTTTTGACAAGTTACTTTAATGTTACTGTCATACATGTCTTATGTAATTACAAGATCTTTTCAAAACAAGGATATTTATTTACTGATTATTTCACTTCTGTGTCATTGTTGATTTCTGCAATTCACTGTATTATGTAAGTTTCTGTTACTTATGCAGGCTTCAAAATATCTGGGGGTGGGGGAAGCTTTTTAGTATAAATAATATTGTGCATTTATTCCAACTCATTATACGCAATGATACAATCCTTTTTTGCAGAGTTTAAGGCAAATTTCCAAGAGCGGCTCATTGACCAAAAATCTAACTGCAAATAAACCTAGTCATCAAATTGAAACATAAAATAGTAACTTCTGTGTCCCAAAAGAAAAAAAAAAAAAATTGTAAAACTAATTGTAAAAAGCAGAGTTCTGTGTTGTATACAGATACAAATCAACACGGACTATCGCTGTATCTGAATTCTCATAATCATTTTACCCACTCATGCATTCTATCTATTGAGTTCTGGTTAAGAGGAAATGCAGTAAGTTTTGCAAATCCATGAAGAACAGGGGAGAAATGGCAGATGTGCGAGAAATCCTCGTTCCTGTCTCTCAGCTCTGTGAATGTTACTGTATTATTCTAGCCACTAACGAGGACCAACATTTGTTTTAGACAAGCCCACTATCCTGGTTCTGCCTGTGATGCCGAAAGAGGACAGAATCATCATCCTTTTGATTGCTTTTAGTTCTACAGACTGCCAACAAAACCAGACCATGGGGCAGCTACTATGGCTGGTTAGTAAAAAAACCCCAAAACAATAAAGGAGTTAGAGATCTTTTGCACACCCTCATATTTGCCTGCCTATAGAGTAAGCCAGCATTAACCCTTTAGTCTTTACTAAGCATTTTTGTCTGTTTTTTTCTTCTAAGCAAACAAGTTACATGTATCTCCTATGCAATTTGAAATTGCCTGTATGTCTGATTCAGACAAAATTCAGAGAGGAATAGGAATTTCAGGAGATAGCCATTGAAATAAGCAGCAGGCTAGAGGTAGTGTCAAAGAAAGGCAAGGAAACTTCAGCACACATTTACAAATGGAAATCCCTTTGTTTGTAAAATAAGTTTTCACATTCTTAAAAAAAAAAACCACCCAAATATGGTAGTACCCATAGGGCAATATTCATAATTCATAATGAGCTAAGAATACTGAATACTATTAGTGGCCTCTCATACTCACCACTCATGATGAGCAGGCTATGTCTAAGAATTTTATCTGTCTTTTGAGGCCATTCTCTGTACCATTAATAAAGAGTTTTCTCTAGGGTGTCGGGTTTTGACTAATGTGAAGGGATAGAGGATAAGTTTAATATTTAAGAAGAACTGCATGTCCAGAATAGAACAAGTTCAACCTTTTTCTCCTATTGAAATTCCCCAGAATTTGCATGTGAATGGGAGAGAAGGTATGATTTTAGTGAATAGTCTGTATGGCAAATAATAACATGCATTTTATAACACAATTATCTTTGAGGATCCTGAAGCATTTTAAAATCATCTTGACACTCAACATACTGCTATACAAAAAAAGAACCAGAAATTAATGTTGACCCACTGATATCCCACTGTTCTTTCTTAAGTTTTTAAATTTCATTTTTCTGAAAAGCATAACATATTATTTAGAGTACTTCAGTGTTTCAGTCCTTAAACTTAAATAAGGCCTTACTCAGCTTAGTAATATTAAGTCTGGGTTATAGAAACTAAATACTATATCATTCTTATCTGATTGAAGACCAGCTGGCTTCTGTGGGATTTGCTGAACTGGGAATTTGTACTAGAAGAAACTGATCAGAGATAGATGTGGATGAGCCCTCAGATAAATACTGAGTGTGGTGGCAGTAAAACCTGACAAAATAAAATCAGAAACAATCAAGCAGCTATTTTAAAGCAAACAGGATGAAGAATGTTAGGAGCACATGTATATCTGCCAGAGATGGAGGGGAAGTGGTGGTGAATCCAACTAACATACTCAAAAAAAGGGATGTTCTGAAAAAAGCCAAGACTAATTTTCTCACTCTGTGTAAGTCAAACTGGTTGCAGCTGCACTGGAAGAAAAACCCCAACATTGATTAAAAAAAACCAAAACACAAATGCAAAGGTCTAAAAGTGGTTTGTAAGCCTGAGAACCATGTGTTGAAGTATCACTATGAACTTGTAACTTTATTATGAATAGAAAATAGAATGAGAAAATTAGATTACTCTTTTAAAATATACTGAAGTGCAAGGAATTGCATCTCATGCATTCTGAGAGACACTCTTTGGTTGCCTCATTTATTCATTCTTGCTAGTTCATGATATCCCCCTTCCTGCCTGGCTATCTGGGGACCTGTTCAGGTTTCACACTGAAGGATCAATTCACACAGCAATGAAATACCACTGCCTCTTGGGAGGAGGATGACATCTGTTAAATAGCACCCCGCAACACTACACAACAGTTTATAGCATCAAATGCAGAACAATTATGAATTTAATTAGAATCAGAGTGGGATTTTAATGAGAAAAAATGCAATTACACATGATGAAAATATAGGGCTAAGCTCCTTTATACTCACCCTGAGTTCCCTTACTGCAAAAGGATTTCCAAGGATTTTACTACCAGCAAGGGGGTATGACCTGCCCCATAGCAGTTAAGGACCCAACCTCTCATTTACCAGAAAAGAACTGTGCTCTCTTTGTGCTACCAGCATGTTACAGAGATTAACAAGCTTCACACTCAAACATCATCAGCTTGAGCAGATCTTTCACATTTTTCCCCCTCTGATACTGCATATACATATTCCTCACAAGTTCAGTTGAGTGGGCTACATCTCATCAGCAAAATGGCACATGGATTTGGATATAAAATGATAAATTATGTTGGCCTGGAACTTAACTAATACCCTAAAACACTACAGATCAGACAGATCTCTGAGTGCCTGTGACACAAGTCTACAGGAGGGAGAGGTTTAATGCCTGTACACAAAATAATAACTAGCTGTAGAAGAGGGTAATAAATTAATTTTATTTTCTCCTATAGTGCTGTAGGTGATTGCTTGCATAACTGCTTGTGAATAACTATGAATCACTGTAATATTATGACAATTGTTTATAAAGTTGACAACAGAGAAATAATGATATTGCCATATTGATAAATATTACTTTATCTAATTGCAAGCTGGCATTAAAATCTAATTGGAAATAGTTTGAACCAAGATACAAGAAGGATTTTCATACGTGACTGAGAAACTTTTTTATAAAGCATTGTAAAGGCACATAAAAGGGAAAAGGTCAATCTTAATTTAATGGCATAGAAAACCTCTGTCCTATAGATGTTAAGTCTTGGGTAAACTGAGCTACTTTCCTCCTTCAGAAATGTTCCTTTAATGTATTTGATCTACTTATTACAGTAAAACTGCCAGTATGAGGAGCAGTAGGAGGAAAATAAAATATATGTAAATTGGATAAAGTCTGGGAGACAATAATTAAAAATAATAATAATAATAATAATAAATATATATATATAAGGGCCAAAGCTAAGTAACAAGGCTAGAAAATTGCATTGCACTACAATGGACATTTTGTCTCTTTCATGTTTTTTGAGGCATAAGCTTAGAATAACTAACGTTTCCACGAAGAAAAAAAAGAGTAATGCTGTTAGGCTCTGAAACAGTGTGTTGGCATTCACTTCCCAAAGGCTGAAAGGCAACTGCCTAACCATTCCCTCTAGCTGCAGGAATGCCTGGCAATTACAAAAGAAGAATGATGGTTACTACTCTTCCTCCTCCTTAGAAAAACGATAGACCAGCCAAAGGGCAACAATATTTTTAAATTCTATGCCACACTTTCCGCTCATACCCATGATTTAATCTGTAGTACTTAAACACTCCAATGTCATTCTAAAATATCATTTTATGGAAGGGAAAATGGCTAGATGCACTGCAATGCACACTTGGTCAGAGTTGTTATGGATTCCATGTTAAAATTCATACTTGGAAAAAGTCAAGCTATAAAAAAATGAATACAGACAGCTGTTTATCACTCTAATATTTGCCTGTTAGAGAGGAAAAGTGAAATTTGCATAATGATATCCACAGCTTTCTCTATGATTGTTAGGCTTTTTCAAACTATAGGAAGATTTTCCTGGAGTAGTATTTGTTTGTTATTCTTGAATTTATTTTTGTTATGGTCAAGGGGTAAATTTAATATTATCACCCCCTTATAAAGACCTGTCATGATAGTTCATGTAAAAATGCTAAACAATAAAAAGGACAATAAATAATGTCAACATTTTCAATAACAGGTTGTTTTGATCCTTATTGTAATAATGAAAAATATAAACAAATATTGTTTTCTACAAAAATTGATTTCTACATTTCAACAAACAGTTGTGGAATTATTTACAGGAATCTGATCCACTTGACTGAGTCCTCTGGATTGAAGCTGAATTTTCTATCTAGTGTCATATAAACACAAATACATGTCCAAGCAGTCTGATGATGGGGTATATATGTTTCACGAAAAAGGAAATAAAATGTCCAAGGCAGTCTCTTTTAGCTCTTAGGGAAAGCTGGACCCTACAGTGGTGTTGCTGCTCTGCTGGTGTACCTGCCAACCTGAATTTTATTTTCTTCTGTTGTTTCCCAAAATAGTATCTCTTAAAACAAACAGACCTAGCTTCCTCTCCTCCACCAAAGAGATACAAAATACCCATCCTATCTTACAGAAGTGCAAGGAACACCATGACTCAATCCAGCACAAGCAAAGCTATAATATATCCATTTCTGATGTTGAATACTACAGACTTTCTCTAGCTGCTGTGGTTTTTCCTTACACATAGAGACAAAAATTCTCACTGAGTTAATAATAATTTTGTAGATCACTGAATGTGACACGACAAAAAGAAATCCAGAAACCTACATGTTTTTTTTTCCGAAGGGCAATAAAACTCAACAACATTCTAAAACTTTTAGCACCAAGTATCTTCTGGGAAAAGATGAATTAATGTTAGACCAGTCTGGCAGCCTGCAGACTTTAATTGTCTGTGTTAACTTATCTACATGGCTTCAATTTTCTTCCTGCCAATGTTTAAGCTGGGATGAATAAAATAAGATCATTCACCACATTTATATATGTAAACAAGCAAAGTATTACTTTTTTTTTTTTTTTTTTTTTTTTTTTTTTTTTAATCAGTAAAAATTCTCCTAGCCCCACATTGTTCTTTTGAATTTTTTGGAAGATACCCTGCATAATTTCCTCTTCCTTCTCAAGAGGGCCAGGAGCAGCACCTCCACAATGCCCTTACCAAAATGTCACCTCCTGAGACTTCCAGGACAATTTTACTGAAGCAGTAAATCCAGAAAAGAGTGCTGTCTGATGAACCTCAGGTGTATACAAGCTTTCAGGCCTTCAATGTTCATTCATCACTGGTTTCAAAGGATCCTTGCCTGAGAGAGCACAAGCAGGGCAGTCAGCCTTAAAAACCAAGGGAGATCAAGGGAGAATTATCCATAATACTGACAAAATACTCCTTGGGATGTGCTAGGGAAGCAACCAGTATATAATGACAGAGAGTTAAGGGTGAAGAAAAGGAGGGGTAAAATGTCTTTAGAGCAGAAAACTACAGTAATTCCAAACATGCAAAGCACTCCTTTTGGTGATAAGGAAAAAAGTGATAAAAGAAGCTGTACGTTGGCAAGCTCCCTAAAGTCACCAGCTCCTGAACATTCAATTAACATACTTATTCTTAGTGCCAGATAGCACTCATCTGAAAAGAAAGGTTAAGGAAAAACAAAAGGAAAGAATTTTGGCACCAAGACACCCTCCAAATGCGAGAATTGCAGCTAAGAAAATGAAGCACTTGGATTAAGTTTTTTCATTAAGGCCTCTGTCATTGAATTTGAATGTGAAGTGAAATAAAACTCAGAAGATTTGTTATGGGTCAGCAAGAAGGAAGGAAAGGGGGTGGGAGTAGAGCTTTGTGCCAAGAACATTTTTAAATGTATGATCCTCTTTCTAAGAACATGGGTTATTAACAAAAGGCAAAGAAAGGCATGGCTTAAACAACATAACGATTTTAGAGGAAATCCTACAAACACAGATAATTATATACTTGATTTAGTTCTTGAAGCTGCATTTTTAGTAGTTTTATTATTCTAAAGTACAATGCATCATCAGATACTTTCCACAGTATAGTCATTTAATGTCTCCAAATTATAGTCTGCAAGCCAGAACTGGGGATTTGGTCTAAGCAATGGAGTGGTAACCACAGGAAATGTTGTGATAGATGTCAAGTCTTACAAGTTTCACTTTGCTGAACTAGAGAGCACCAGGAGAGATGTTGTTACAGTTCTAAAAGTTTATTCTGTCCACCTCCTACTGTTTGGATGTGAACAACCCTTTGAATTTTATGATAATAATAGGATTGATTTTTTTTTTTCCCTCTCTGTTTTCCTCCCTTTCTCTCCTCTTTTTTTTTTTTTCTTTTTCTTTTTTCTTTAACAAAGCCTGGGTACCAGCTGGATGGCAGGTAGAAATAGAGTTGGCCAAAGATTCAATAAAGACCTGGTGAAATGTTTTAATCAGCTGAGCTCTGTTCTCCACTTACAGAGGAGGCAATACTTGTACTTATTCTTATAGCTCATTCCTTTGTTAGGAATTTTCCCCCATGTTATGTTAGTCTTAAAGTTAGTATTTGACTGCAGGCTGAATCAAGCCCAGATCTCAGTCTCTCTAAATAATGCACAACCCATGTATTATCAGCCTTGAAATGTCACCATGTCTGTAGAAGACATAGGTTTACAGGACAGAGGACAAGTTTCTTAACCCTTTAAAGAGGGTCAAGGACAGAGACAGGAGCTACTGCACACTCACACAGGATGCAACAAGACCTTCAGAGAAAAAGGAATGAACCAACAAGATTTGTCTCATGCAAAAACAATAAATGAACACAAACACATAAATAGAAAGCTTCTCTCAAAAATACATGTGGCTTCTGATGACAAAAACAATGTAGGAAGGAGGAATTTGTGCTTGCCAGAAGAAGAAGAAGTCTGCAATACCTGATCAGGAGATTTCTGCAAACCCACAAGGATCTGAGTATGTTTCCCTTCTTACTCTTTCATAAAAATCGGCCACAATTTTAAAAGGTTTCTAACTCAAATGCAGAAACAGAATTCTTCCACATCCACCCCCAAAACCCCATCAAATTGTTGAATCCAGCAATGTGGCAGTTAAACAAAGATGTTGAATGAGAAACCCGGAAAGGGAAGATGAAGAAAACTGTCCTGGAAATAGAAAGGATCCCAGTTCTTATATACTAAGTAGAGGCAAACAGCTTGAGTCCCTTCTGCTCACTGCAGTAGGAATGTCACACCAAGCACTAATGACTGCTCTGCACTACAAGAGAATGTCTCTGGGATGTGGCATTTCAAGTGTCAACTACAGGGCTGCAGACATTCAGGCTTTGCCCTCAAAATACAAAATTGCTGGTACAATTACTGTATTTTTAACGTTCCCTGTGAAGAAAAATGAAAGGCAACTATTTACATCCGTGACTTTTCACCTGCTAATATCCCATCATATAATTTGCTTGCTCATCATTGGCTTGTGCTGAAGCCACTAGGAGCTTGTGGATGAGATAATGCTGGAGAAGGCACACTGCAGAAGGGGCACAGCCTGTGGAGGACCCCTCCAAGATTGCAGGAAGAATGAGAAACGAGGAGTGGGCAGAGAGAAATCACAGCCCACTGATTGGACTGCTTGTAGGCTCAGTGGAGGGACTGAGAGTAATCTCTCTCTAGCAAGGTTGTGAAGTAACGGAGTAGATACTAGAAAGGAACAAGAAAATGAGTCTAGAGTGAAGTGGATGCTGTAAATGTGTAAGGAGTGGTATTTCAATATTTGTCTTCTTTATTTCCTAATACTGGAATAGTTAATAAAATGTTTATGCTAATTGGCAAAAACAAGTTAAATTCCCCCAGCTCAAATCAGTTTTGGCTGCTGGAGTACTTTGTGTGTGATTTCTTAGTCTGTATTTAGACCCATGAGTTTTCCTGCTCCCATGTCACTCTGCAAGGCACAGTGAGTGACTGGTTTTAAGGGTGCTTATCACTAACTGGGGCAAATCCACCCTGGATATCAGCCATGTATCTGTGCTTTGACCCAAATATCAGCTGGCTGCCTCAGCCTTCAGCTGAGTTAAAATGCTTCCATCACTCTGGTAAGGAGGCACCTGAACTGCTCCAGCAGCTTGCCCTTACAGGAGGAGAAAGCAGTAATGCATTAGAGTAAGGGAAAGTTTTCACAAGTCTTTACTGTATTAATTCAATACCATTAATTTCAACAATCCTCTTATACTACTCAAAATCAAAATCCCAGTTAACTTGTTTTATCCTTTTGCTGTCATTGCAAGAGATTTTGTTTGAATAATGTGGCTTTTTCACTCCAATCAAGCATTTCATTTGGTTTTATCCTGCTGATAAGCTAAACTCCTGTGTTTCTGACAACTATCTGGCTCTTAAAATGACTGCTGCTGATTGAGCACTGCAAGACTGCAAAGTGGAATTTAAGCAGAGATAAACAGGAAGACCAGAAGTAAGCAGGGTTCAAACCATATCCACCTACAAAAGCTAGTAAATATGGGGGTGGGAGGGGGGGAAATATGTCTGTGACTTCAAACCTAGCTTGAAAGCTGTTGAATTTTAGAACAGAGAATGATAGAAGGAAAGAGCCTTGAGTGAGTGTGAGCTGAACAAAGTAATCAAAACAGTAACAACTCATTTTGATTTGGGGAGTGGGTATCACTGATGGCTCTTTCAGATTCTTTGGCAGGGTCTACGAACTCCCAGAGGAGGCAGACTCCTGGCAAAAAGAATCTTCAGCTCCTCCTTTTGTGTTGCTTGGTGGAAACTCTGGGAAAACATATTCATTTCTTAAAAGCAGTACTTTTTAAAATGAAAACAAGAGAAATGTCAATGGCCATTTTCAGAATATCTGCCACTTTCTGACAGATAAGTTTTCCAGAATAGTATTATGGTTATTTAAATCTTTTCTGGAATTTCTTACCTCATTACAGACAGCAAACATATTCACCAGTCACACTAGAATTTGGCTGTATTGAATTTCCAATCTTTTGATTTTAGCACATGATCACACCGTAAAGGCTCTAGAAATAATTTTTTTTTTACATTCTTATTTGTTATTCTGCTCTTATGACACTGAATAATCTTAGCATATACAGTTTGTTCACATCAAATGGAGCCAGTTTCACTGGGACTGGGGACACCAGTAATTCAATAAAAACAAGTGATGCTTCTTCACCAATCCAACACCCCAGTGCTCAAAAAAAAAAAAAAAAAAAAAAAAAAAAAAAAAAAAAAAAAAAAAAGAGTTAAATAATGATGCCCCAGTGGGGGCCTGTAGGGTGCTGAAATAATATTTTTTTTTTTTAAATCAGCATTTTGAGTGATGGAAACATTTGTATCAACCAAATTACATCCCACAAACCAAGCCTTTTTTTTTTTTTTTTTTAATTTGAGAAAGCAGAGACATAAATACCTATCCCTCAACACTCAGCCTGCTACGCTCCATAAAGCATTACAGAATGAAAATTTCAATAATGAAAGGAAAAAATGCAGGGCTGGCTCAGACCAATTACACTGCACTGCTGCAGGAGAATTCCCAAATTTCAGAGGGCTATGTGGGAAGCTGCTTTTAAAACCAGTCCAACACTGTCCAAGTTCACAAGAAGTAAACTAATTTCTTTTGCAGCTTTAGCCCCGTTAAGTGTTTGCCATAACGTGTTTGGGTGACACCTGCATTGTTCAGCCTAAAAGCAAAAAATATACATCCCAGCACTAATCTCATGGAGTGTGAGGACTAAGAGCTCAATCTGATTGTCACAGCGGGGGAAAAAAAAAATTAATCAAAACAGCTCAGATTACAGTCTATCAAATTTTCTGAACTAAGAAACTGCATTTGAACTATATTACTAATGACATCTACTTTTATTAAACTTTAAATTCTGTAGGCACTGGAGACAGTGCTATGTGAAATTTTAAAATCTGCTCAGAGATTGTCTGATAGGGAAAGCAACACTTAGAAAACCAAGGAATTTTAGCTTAAATTATGCAACAGTAATTTAACTGAACTGGGCTATCAAATCTTCATTTTTACATAAAACTTTCATGTTACTAAGTTCTGTGGTTTTTATTTTCAAGGACAACATAATTATTTTAAATACAGATGAACTAAGAACAAAAATCATACCTTGAAAAGTTCTCTATTTTATTCAAAAAATAAATTCAAAGGAAATTCTACTGAGATTTCACAGATATCTGTCCCGGGTTCAGATTTGTGCTCTGTTTTCCATTACAATTGAGAGATTTCTGGATATCCCTAGGTCACAAGCACTCTGGATAACTGAAGTCAATAAGGTGCAATCCAACAGTAGCAAATGCATGAAGTATACTACTCTTAGGAAAGACAAAGTTAAATGAAAAAATACAAAAGGACTCGAATGTGAACAAGGAGCATTCTTGCAGAAAAAAGTCTGGGCAAATGGCAGATCCATTAGGAACCCTCAGTGCAATGTTTGGGGAAGAGGAGGAAGCAGTTCTGTTAGGTCACATTGATAGGAGTGGTTTGGGCAGCATGCTGAGGTGGTGATTCCATTGGTGAGACTCAGCAAGAGAACTGTGTGAGATTCTAGAATTCCCTCAGGAAAGCTGGAGAAGTCAGTCCAGAGAGCAGCAATAATACAATGATAAATTGTTTAGAAAACTCAATATGTAAATAGGATGAAAGACTGAGGTTGTTTAGTCTAGGAAACAGTATATTTAGAAGAAAAGCAAAATAGCTCTGAAACAACTAAAATTATTTTCCATATGGACAGGGAGAAAGTTAGGAAGCAATTTACTTGATCTGCCCATAAGTAAGAGAACTCACTCTTTAGCTGTAAAAGAACAACTTTGTCCAGGAAACAGTTGTCAAGAAATGGTTTTGAAAAACTTTGAAGATTTTAGGACCAAAAGTCAGTGTCGATATCGAGATACAAGATATCAGCATTGCCACTAACTGGCCTCAACATCTATAGCATTGCTTTCCCCTAATTCTCTAATGAATAGCTGTATTTTTTGCACTGGTCTCACTCATTTTTTTGTTGAGAAGGTGAAAAGCAGGATCTGATTACCACGAATAGGTATTCCTGCTGGCTTCCAAGGCTGCATTAAGTTTGGAAAGGATGGAGATGCTCTTTCAGAATCCAACCCTAAGCTTTGTTACCCAGCACAAAGGCAAAGCTATTCCACTCTCCTGCTTACAGCTGCAAGCAAGACCCAAATTCAGCCCTCTCAACACTAAGTAATTGGCTGTGAATTCAGATGAGGAAGTGGCTTGCTCACAAGGGTCTGATTCTGGCAAAACCACCTTCCTGCTTCTCCAGATTTATTTTTCTTATATTTTTTTTTTTCCTGAGGGAAATTAATAAAAAACCCACTGAATTATGTAAAGGCCTTCTGGAAATGTTTAACTACAAATCATAAACCCCAAAATAGAAAAAAAAAAAGGACACCCCCCCCAATAAAATACACAGCATGCGCTGGGATTCAGGTGTGATTGTCTTTCTTTATAAACATAAAAATGTTGTTGACATGTGCATACACAAATCATAGGTAAATTGCTGTTAATAATGAAATGCACTGCAAAAGTACAATGGTTCCAGTAAATGTCAGAACACATCTGCTCTAATTAAAAATTAACCATATCATTAAAGTTATATTACTAGTTAATTTCTGAAAATGTTTAATTATTAGAGAGTTATCCCTGCAGCTTCCAGGGAAGAATTAGAAATATTGCACTTCTATGTTTAAAATCTTCCTCTGCCAAGCACCTTAAGGTTTTAAGAGGCATATATTTTAAGGTATTTAGGAGATATAAGGGCTTTGATTATTATGCCATAAAGTCAATAAATTTTGCATCATGGCAGATTTTACCCACTCCTTGGAAGTGTCTTGAGACAGATTCCTTTTTCTCTCACTTTCTATGGGAGCTGAGTCTGAGTGAAAGGTGCCACTTGTGACAGCAGCAAATCTGGCCCAGAGCCTTTCTTGAGAGGAACTTTGTCTTTGGCTCCATCCTCCTCCACATCGTGTGTCAGCTCTGGCACCAGCTCAGTGTGACGAGCAACTTTTAACTGAGAAATTATTAACACAGCCAGACTAACCTGAATTTAGCCTAATTACCTGATTTTAGATGCTTTCAGATTTAAACTACATAAGGTTTCATTTTATTATAACTGCCTTTATTTTAACTTGAGTGATTCTCAAACCTGCAAGGACCAAAGCCAGAAACATTAGAGGCAAGAACTTATGGGTGTCACTCTGAGTTCTGCTGTCTAATTTCCCATAAACATCCCTCTAATAGCTCTCCAACCCATGGGGTTTTTTGCTTTTTTTTTTTTTTTTTTCCAAAAGGCTTCCATATCAGGAATATGATCATTGAGTCAGAGCAGCCTTAATCCAAGTCAATCAAGCCCTTTTACAGCCAGCCAGGTACTATAATAAAATTTTACTTGACTATCTGTACAAATACATTCAAGCAGTTAATTGCCTAATTTAATGCACATAGTAAACAGACATTACTTGCAACTGACAGCACCAGGTGGACTGAACATTTCTCATTCAAACCAGACACACAGCATAAAACTGAAATACAGAAATAAACGTAAGAGCAGAGATAGTGCAGAGGAAAACATGTATGTTAATTATGGGGTGTCCACTTTCTATAACAGATTGTCGTTCTGAATAACCCCATCTTCATCAACCTGCCAACTTGCTTGGAAAACAAACCAGCAGCTGCACAGCCAGAGCTCTGCTTATCAGGAATACAGGTGTCCTTGTTTGCATGTCATAGTTATCCCGTGGTTCACTCTGGTATCAGGGTTTATATTCCTCCTTTCTTGGAGGAATATAAAACATCCTCATTGCCCAGAAAGAAAATATCCTATCTGCTGTCAAGAATGACTGCAGCCTCAGGTCAAAGGAATAGAGGCTGTTTTAAACAGCATCCAATCCAGTTGTGCAGCTGGTGTTGTACTGCCTGGGATGTCACGTTTTGAGGTGAAGTGGAAGAAGAAAATCAGGTCCTAAGGTTGGTGTGGAGAAGGTAACAGCTCCTTCTGAGCATCACCAAAATGTGTAGGGAGACTGAGACATGCATGTTAATATGGGGGATCAGTAAAATAGTAACCACAAGGAGGCCATGGGTAAAGATAATAGGGATGACCCTTAGCTGGGCAAAGAACAATGACTATTTACTATAAAGGTTGTAGAAACAGATACTACCTTGAAACTTAGATAAACCATCATGACCTGAAAGATTTTTAAAGACTCAGAACTCAGCTTAGTCCAACCCACAGAAATAGCTCAGCAAATGTTTAAATTCAAGGATAGCAGTTGGACTACTGCCATAAATCTCATATATCTGTTAGAGAGGGGGGAAAAAAGTGTTGGTTAACTTAAAATAATAAGCCTAGATTTACATGAGTTCATCTAGAAAAAAATATTACCTCAAGATTAGAGACTTAAACAGGTCATTCTCTCAGATACAGTTGGAAAACAAACTTACATTTGGTCTTGCTAAAAGTGAATAGCATGTTTTGCCAGAGTTCCTATGAAGATGTTTTGGTTCAGGAACCAAAAGAGAAGTGACTTAATGAAATCTACTGTCCTTTATTTGTCCTAGTTACATTTTGAAAAAAAAAAAAAACCAAAAAAACCAACCAGTTAGCTTTCTTTACAGCAAATGAAATTATGAGAACTTGAAGAATAAAAAAAAAAATCAATTCATTTTAAAAATAATTACAATAGAATAAAAAGTTCTTAGTAAAAAATCAATGATCAAGTATTCCTTGAAGTACTACATGCAGCTAAATTAATGGATTTTTAAAGTATAAAATTAAAGCTTCATAATCAGAGTCATTCACATGTTTGACAGACTTTTCTAATTTAATGGAGATAAATATGAGTTTAGAAGAAAAATTCTCTTATATTTTCAAGTCCATAATCAATAAAGCTTCTGTTAGAAGTTACTCTGCTCCTTGGGTCCACCTTTTTGGAACTTACGTGAGCACTCTGCAGGAGGGAGTGAGATGTATGGGCACTTTCTGGACAAACTTGAGTAGGACACACAGGTGACACAGGGAGTGAATTAAAAAGCTTTACTAAAGGTCCCCTTGCAGGGCATAGGTTTGCCACATGGCTTCAGCTGAGGCTGTAAAATGGGTATAGCCAACAGGACTATGCTTGGAGAACAATGCCCATGAAGTAACATTCTTTTAAAAATGCAAAAAATAAGCAGATGTTGATTTCAACAGAAAAGTGAAGGGAACATAAAGAGAAAAGAAGGGCAGGGCAACAATTTTTGAGTGGATTTGTCAGCTATTTTGGAGACAGAGAAAAAAATAAAAAAGGCTTGCTTCCTACAAAGCTGATATCCTGGAAAAATGTAATCCTTTATCTAGATGATGACTTCTGCTCTAAAATAAGAGTATTTCAGTTTGTACAGGAGAGTAGAGAATGAGGTCAGCTTGGCACGTTCAGTAGCAATCTGTCTCGTAGGCAGACAGTGCAGTTTAGAGAAAGCTGTTCTGAACCTACTTCAGTTTAAAACTCAACTTTAATCCCCTTGTTTCTAGGACAAGACCCAAACTGTCTTACTTCACTTCTAATCCAAACCCCAGAGTTGTTCAGCCACTATAAAGAGCTCCAGAAAAAGGCTATTTTATATTCAGGTTTTCCTGCATACCTGCCAATGTGGTTATGAAACATTCACATGCGCATACACACATGTACAGACATGCCGTGTATACACAGGCATATGGGCTCTGTGTCTCTGCAGCTGTGCACACACACACACACATCTCTCAGGAATACTCTATGTGCTTAACAGGGCCTGTGCAGCTTGGCTTTTTGGTTTCCTATGTACCCTGAAAGCTATTTTTTTCCTTATTTAAAGTTCGACTTGGGATCTAAGTCCACTATAAAATGTGAAGTGTTAGTATAAAGTAATCATTTGGGATTTTTTCTCTGTCTTTTGATGACTTTTTTTTTTTTTTTTTTTTTACTATTTGATTAACTTGTAATTTTATTTGACTTGAAAATAAATATTTGCCTAAATCTGAAAATAATAATTAAAAAATAACTTATTTTATAATTGAAATCCATATTATATTCTGTACATTTTCTTCACTAGAGCAGTGACTTGCTGGAAATCACTAGCCTAAAAGGGATCCTGAATCAGGCCAAAACTAGAGCATACATGATATCTGCTGCGTTTGATAGCTAAAGGTTGGGTTCGATAGGTCAAATGTTGCTTGGTGCACTCTTGGTGGGAAGGAAGAAACAAAAAGGATCAGCAAAAATATTCTCTTCTATTTGTTCAGTTCACAGAGTATTGCATTTTCAGACTGCAAACGATGGGGAAAAATACCGGTTTTACTGAATATATGATTTAACTGTAGGCAACATTAATGAAATACAGTAAAATACTTTGAGGATTTTTTTATTTCTTTGGGATAATGGGGCAAAATTCTATTTGAACAGAATCAATGTGTTAAAGATGGTTTCTACCCTTTCAGAATGTAGAGCCAAGCTCACAGATCCTCCCCCATCACATACTGGGATAAACTTAAGAGAAAATGTAAGTACCTTTCTAGATAAAACCACTCTGTCCTCTGTAAGTATAAATTTATTTTAACAAAGGCTTCTTTTGGTAATATAAATAATGATAAAAGTAATGGAGTTGTCCATGTTGACTTGGTTCAGTATCTGGGACAAGTATTCCCTTAGGTAAAGCCAGTAAGCCTCCTGAAGTCAGCTATTACATTATTAATCCTATCACTCCTGAAATGCTTTATTCCATTTATTACCTGTGTCAGCATGCAGCCCACCTTCACACCTCAAACTGGTGATCCAGCACCAGGCATTTCCTAATGGTGTTTAAGTGCAAGGGATTTAGTTTGCTTTACTTAGCCTGTCAGAGTCTTCTACACAATTTCCTACCCTCAGCTGCTGAAAACCCTTCCATATGGCTTGGAGAATAAAATGTTATCTTTGTACTTCCCAATATGCCACTTACAAATATCTTGGTTTAAAGTTGTAGCTTCTGAGGAAGTTTGTTTATTTTTTTAAAGAAGGCTGACTTTATGTAAAAGCTCTCTTTTTCTGGGGCGACATCTCCTCTTGCCTGCTGACGATATAGCACCAAACTGAGACTGAATATGGCCTGAGAAAGGGTGATTTGTTTCCAAATTTTCTATCTCGTTTTCTTTTTCTGATATAGACCTTGGGGAATTTCTTTAGTAAACCTTAAGGCAAACAGGTGTTTTGCACTGAGCATGGGTTTGGGTAAGGCTCTGTGGCTCTTTCTAGCTAGTAATTAACAGGAACAAATCCATTCCTTTAGGGGAAGATTTAATAGGTGAGCCACTCCATGGAGCATCTGCTCCTAGTCTCATGACAGAAAAGCTGAGAGAATTTGGTTTGCTCATCCTGGATAAGAGAAGGCTTAGGAATGATCTAATTGTGGCTTTCCAGCTCCTGAAGGGAGCCCACAAGAAAGATGGAAAGAGACTATAAGTGCCTGCAGTGACAGGACAAGGGGGAATGTCTTCAAACCGAAAGAGAGTGGGCTTGTAGGTTTAGATTAGAGATTAAGAAAAAATACTGTGAAAGCAGTGAGGCCCTGGCCCAGGTTGCCCAGAGAAGATTTGGATGCCTCATCCCTGGAAGTGTTCAAAGCCAGGTTGGATGGGCTTCAGAGCAACCTGGTCTAGTGGCCCATGGCGGGGGGGTTGGAATGAGATGATCTTTAGGGACTCTTCCAACCCAAACCATTCTGTGGTTCTGTGAAACATTGCTTGATTCCCCTCCATGCAGCTCTCTTCCTGAGAGAAAGGACAAGTGTTTGAGGCCACCCAATGGTTATGGTGGGGTTTATGACAGAGTTATTATGCCAGGGAATCACTTTGAGTAGAAGCTACCCCGAGTGCCTATGCTCTCTTCCTTTGTTCTGCTTAACTCCAGGCTCACCACATGATATATTTTAGAAACTGTACTTCAATAGGAATCACAAATGGGTGGCAAATGACAGCAATTATTTTGTGGTAATCATTAAATTCGTAGCCATACAGGAAGTGGTGAGACAATGAGATGTTTTCAAAGAAAGTATGTGGATGCACAGTCCTGTGAAGCATGCAAACAGGAATGTTCAGCCAAAAAACGGTGTTTGGTTTAATAAACTCATGTATGATTTGCAGGCAAAACTTCTGCTCCCTAAATGTGCAAGAACAGAATGTCTACAGACATTATCTCACTTCAAAAAATGAAAGGTTTAAGACAATGCCAACAGGGACTGTGCTTATCATGTTTTTTTGTTTGGTTTGTTTTTTTTTCCAGAAAGTTGCTAGTCCTAATATGCATCCTGTACAGGTTTGAAGCAGAGGATAAATTTGGTCAAAATGAGACTTTCTCAAATCTGTTAGGTGGCAAAAACACTGAAATTGAAGTGGGTTTGCAACTACTTTGTTTGGCACTCAAGGTGGAATATTTTATTACAATTCTCATTTTGTTTCAAGGTTTAAAAACTGTTAAAATATGCTAATTGAGACATTCAGGATGACAAAAGTTTCAATTGTGAAATCTGCTCTTTCTCTGAAAACTGCTTAGAGTAAAGCAATATTTGGTTTCTCCTGATGTGGCTTTAGATAGTTCATATCAAATGCTAAATTAAACGTCAATAATCCTTAAGGAACCTATCTTAGTCGCACTTTTTAAATCAAGGTTTCTAATGTGATCTTAAGGTCCATTTGTTCCGAGAATATAATGAGAATTGTACAAATCTCATGCATTGCCAGGCAGAGTTTAACACAGGGGTTTCATTTATGCTTATTTAATCTACATTTTAAATGTTTCATATGAAAGTTTTGATTCCAACAAAAGTAATAGAAGAAATAAGGGACTGCAAGCCAATGGGTTTCTAGCTGTAGCTTTCAGAAAAACAAAGAAAACCTCATGAAAAACACCTCGCAAGCTAAAAAAGTCACCATATTTTAAAACCAAATATTTTAAAATATTTTCT
The DNA here is from genome assembly GCF_015227805.2 of Hirundo rustica. Taxonomy (NCBI): domain Eukaryota; kingdom Metazoa; phylum Chordata; class Aves; order Passeriformes; family Hirundinidae; genus Hirundo; species Hirundo rustica. Next base: position 13,421,392 of record NC_053451.1, on the reverse strand, counting down.
ACAAAAATGGCAGAAAGGCAAATGCAGATTTTATAATGGAAAATGTAAATAAGTTAGTGATCAATGTTTTAAGTAGAATATCCCTATCAGATGATGATTCATTAGGGCTGTCTCAGTGAAGGAGGTTATTGATAATTTGATACCTCATATCCACTATCCTAATCGTTATTGTCAGAAAGTCTATAAAAGACCATAGGTCATGGATCTAAAATTAAGTATGCCACAAAAAAAATATCGAGCAAGGGAAAAGGACAGACATTCTTATAGATTAAGATTTGCACTGAAATGTATTGTATCAATTTATTTTGCTAAATTATTATTTGATAAAATAAAGCTACAGTCTCTGGTGAAACATTTCTCATTTAAAATGAACCAGAAGTAGAAGTTAAAATATTAAAACACATGAGTATAAATTGGAATATAAAACCACACTGGCTGTTATTTTTATCCTGCTATATGGGAATCTCCCTTCAAAATGTATTTCTACTACAGGCTATGCTGAAGTGCTCAACAAAGTAATAAGATACACTCTTTTGCTCTTGAAGAATTCTAGTTTTTTGACAACTCCACTCTTCTCAGCACTCTGTTAAATGAGAAGTTGAGAAGTACGTGGATCACTGTGCTCACACACCTCACTTAATCCAGCTAGGTTAAAGGCAAAATGAAAGTATTACCATTTTAGTTTAATCAAAACGAAACATAGAAACAATACAAATATGATGTCTTTTGTTGTCTATTAAGCCTGACATGGTGAAGAAAAGAAAATCATGCTTAAATCCAGTCTACAACAGAGATCACCCTTGTAATTTTTATATTTCAGCCATTAACCTACATCACTTAAAAAGCCCCCTTAGACTGGGACTCAAACTCATAGCATATTGTTTTCCACAAGCTGAACTCACAGAGGACAACATTTTCTGCCAGTGCTGCTATGTCACACAGGCTCATGGCTGGCATTAAAGACAGCAGCTGCTGTCTGAGTGCAGGCATGAACTAATTCAGCCTTTGAAGGAAACTGTGACAAGTTTCAACCAGAGAACAGGCTTCACCACAAAAATTCTAACAAGATCTAATGCATTGTAGCATACAACGCTGTCCAAAGTATGTCATGGCTCTCTGGTTTTCTGTTTGGCGAAAGGAAATAGCCTAAGTTCTTGCCAAAACCCAGCAGCAAAGGTGATGAGAGTTGTGGGTGCAGGAGAGTAAGAAGCACAGGGACATTCAAGAACATGTTAAGAGCTGGAGAAGTTGAAGTTACGGGAAAACCAATATTTTTCCCTTTGAGTAACACTGATGAAATCAAGTCTAGGTGACTGGACTCACATCTTGGGGGCTGACATGACATCTCCAGCTTGTGCGGCTCTGTACTGGAGGCATCAGATGCCACAGTTTGGGCAACTATTGCTATCACCATTTGGCTAAGGAGCTACTTGCTACAAGATCAGGAAATTTCCATCTGAGCCCCACAGAGTCAGTTTTGCAGAGCTCTGGCTGCTACCAGGTGGTGATGGCAGGAGCTGAACTCCACGGACACTGTGGATCTGGGACATATTACAAACCCACAGAGCAGAATGTTCAGCTGAGGCTGGACCTACAAGTGTAAATCATGCAATGTTGAACAGTTTTTTTCTTCTACTGATGAGATTTATAAGCACTTTAGAAACTAGACATCTCTGCTGTTTCTTCCCACAAAGGTTTATATTTTTCATCAGGATGGTTGCCTCCAGCACTGATTCAGGAATGCCAGCTGTAATTAAAGACTTGGAAAAAAACAATACATTCAATGTCTTATTCAGGTTGACAATTGTTGTCCTACCTTGGGAATGTCTATAAGCCTAATAGGTGTAGCTTTCCGTTTGGATTTCCTTGCTGCATCATGTAATATTAGCTTTATTCTTGCAGGTTTGGGAGACCTATGTTTGAGATAAGCACTTGGTAATCTTGTATTGAAATCATAATAAAATGTCACACTAATTTATTCACTGGGAATATTTTGCCAGCTTCTTGTATTAATTTCCCTCAAAGCTAATTTAGATGCTTGTTGTCTGTGTATTCCACATCTGTCTGTATTAATAACTGTGCAAGTGTCTGAACAAATTAAGACATTTTACAGCATTTAAACATCCCAAAGATCTTACATTTTCTGTGAATGTGGAGAGGTTGTACTATAATTTATGGACATTTTCCCATTAATCTCTGAATTGTTTTGGCAGCTACTGCCTAAAACCAGCAGCTACCTGGCAAGGACAGAATACCTGTCAGGCCATGAAGGGTGCCTGCATTCACTGGAGAGATAAATGGGAGCACTGAAATAGAGTTAAGCCCAGAGAAGGAAGCTTGTCCTCAGACAGGCTTGCCAAGCCTGTTTCATTACAGCTTACAGCTTTCACAGTGGCTTAGCGAATGCTGTTAAGTATTCTGTCAAAGCAAACTTACTTTTCCAGACAAGTAGCTCTGCAAAGCCCTCAGGTGCCACTGCTAATACTTGAACTTGTTTACAGTGGTGGTTTTTTTGGATAAAGCGTACTAATAAATAGTCCAATATTTCTTAAAATGTGTTTTTTTTAACCCAAAACATCTAGGAAGGTTTTTAATTTTTTTTACCTTTTCTGTCCAGCTGTAAGGAAAAGAGAATATTTCTTAAGGTCTGTCATTTATAAAAATGTGTTTTATCCATGTACTTTGAGGGCAGTATGGGTCTTTCAAGTTCCTATGGTTGTTATAATGTTACTCTCTAGAATCTAAATTCATACTCATCACTGGGGACACATATCATGGAAGGCCTTTCTGCAGCTTAAGCTGCAACCTTTTTCATGCCTAGAACACATGACTATGGTGTTTAATCTTCTTTGAGATGGAAAAACAAAAACCAAAATGAGAAGACTGACTTAAAGATTTCAATTTTTTTCTACCTATTTATTTAAAATATTCTTTAAGGTTCTTACCTAGTCATTTGAAATATCTTCTATTCATTAACTAACTCCTGTTCAGGCCAGAAGATCTAATCAATCAGCATAATTAGGATAAAAGTAATCAGTTGAAATAAAGATGCTTAAAACAAAGGAAATTTAAGAAACATTTTCTTGCAGAGAAAAGAGAAAAATGAATACAGAAGCCATGACTGTTTAAAGATGTGTATTATACCTTCTCTCTTTTTCTAACAAATTATCAAAATCTGATGTTAAATAAAGAAACTTTCCAAGTTTATAACACTTTTGCTGAGAACTGACTTAAGAACGTTCAGTTGCAGTTCAACAGAAGACAATGTAACACCTGCAAATCTTCAAGATGTCTTGTATCATTCTGGATAGATTTATTTAGTCCTAACTGGAACTAAGAAAGCAGGTTTTCCATTGCTTTTTGCTAATCATATAATAATGATTTATAACCAAGTGAAAACAAGGCCACAGGTTCTACATGGGAGTATTTTTCACTGTGCAAATTTACAGTGGTATTTTCCCAGTCATAGTTAACCAGGCTCTAAATGTAATATAATGCATTGAGAACAGCTGCTTTAAGAGTCTTTTTCCCATACTCATGTATTTACAATCCATATGCTTAAGTGGATTTCACGTAACAACTGTATTAATGGACTTAGTTACTAAACATTTGTGGATCATGTAACTGTTATGTCATTATATGCTAAATGAAGCTTAGTTGTAAGCCTCAGATCTTTAATCCAAGATCAGCTCTTCCAGCTCCACAGAGGTGTTATTTGCATTATTTTCCATTTGGATCAGCCTGTGATCTGACTACAGAGTTAGCAATCCTTTGCCCTTAATTATTCTCCCTCCTCACTTCTAAGCAATTTTGCACGTTGCTTCAGTCACCATGAAACAGTGGAAATTTTGTTTCTTATTGCACATTGAACAGCAATATCTAATAATAGGCGGGCCCAGTACTGCCTTTTCCCTAACAGAGGTTTGCAAAAGTAATGTGGCCTTTTGAACTGATGAAGAAGCAGAGAAGGAACTAGTTGACCTAAGAGACCTCTTTCACCTCTAATTTCTATGGGGAAAAAAAAATACAGAAGCTTCACTGACCTAATTTGCAATGTTTGCTGTCAAATAATGAACCTGTTATGAGGTTACTGAAGAAAATATTGAGATGCATTGCAATTCTGCCTAGAAAATTATCCAATAACGCTTTGCACTTGCAGGTTCTATAGAAATGTGCACTGTGTGGAAGCATTTGTATTGAAACTGTTCATTCAAGAAGAATATATGAACATACTGAGTGCCTTCAAATCCATTACAAAAATCCTTCTCGTTATGTACCATGTAGTAACTTCAGACTTACCAAAATCAAACACATGCTCCTACCCAAAGTGTTCATAAACAAAAGTAGAGAATACCACTGAAGCTTATTTTAGTCAACATTCTGGGTATTAAAAAAAAACCAAAAAACCCTATATGTCCTATATGTATCAAACAAAGGTCCCCAAGGAGAAAAACAAACAAAAAAGAAAAAAACCACCACAACAATCATTGAATTGAATCCCATGAGAGGAAATTGGGCCAAAATTGATCTGGATAGCCAAATTTATTATTACATGAGTGAATGTACAACAAAATTTGATTAGAGCAAGGGTGCCATCATTCCCTTTTGCAAGACTGAGCACAGAACAGCACAGCCTTGATGAAAGGAATCGATAGCATTGAAAGCAAAATTGGAGGGCTGTCAAATCATCTTAATTCCTATTTTCTGAATGAGTGCAGTGAGATCGCTTGATGCACATGCTAATAACCAAATTAGTGTGCTTGTGACTCAGTACTCAGAGTCAAACCTTTATAAAATTTAAGTAATATTGCTAAAAGGATGAAAAAAGTCCCTCAAACCCTCATGAAGCAGAGGTACCACAACATACAGTTTGCACTTTGAAATTATAATTGACAGAGCTGCGTTTCTCTTAATTTTTGTAGACATGAGGACATGCAAACTGCAACTTCACATCTGTTAATAGACATGCTGAACAGTAATACTCCTTCTCCCATGACTGGAAATATAATCTATTCAACAGTCACAAACACATATATGCACAACACACATAGCAAGAATCGACCTGCGAGGCTCTTTGAAATCCATCACTCCGAAGTTCATAATACAGAATTTCTTTGAGATATCTTGCCTCTCCACATCCCCCTCACATTTATTCTCAAACTGCCTTATGCCAAGCAAGGCAGCTGTTGGTGTGGCCAAGAAGTGTGGAGACAAGGAGGCAAGGTGCTAGAAGTTGTGTGGCCCTGTGTCACCCACTACACCTAGGGAAAAATTCAAGACACACTCATAAATCTACAGATTCTTCAGCAGCAACCTGAGTTCTGTTTTGATTATATTTGCATTGCTTTTAACAGCTTTCCAGTGCCTTCCCTAGCAAATGCTCCTCTTCACACCCTGTGCATGCAGGGCCCTCCTGATGATCAGCCTAGGGAAGCTCAGAAGTACAGATTAATGATGTTCAAACTTTCCTCTGACCTTCGTAAAAATTTGAAATTATATTTTTCTCTTTCCAGCTTTAAGTACTACTATATCTTCACGAGCACAAGCTTTGAGAAATATATTCTTTAAGTATATATAAGAAAAAAAGAGTCTGTGGTAGTAGCACAGAGAGGAGTCAGGGCAAAACCTGGAAAAGAGCATCTCAGCAGGGAGTCACTGCATCCCTACCTGCCTTAGAACATGAACATCAGAACTGTCACCCATCACCAACACTACATTCACCTCTTAAAAAAAAAAAAAAATCACATTGTTATGAGGGCACAGCAGTAAAGGGAGATTTTTTATATACTCTACTTATATAATTCGTGAAAAAGTTGCAAATAAACTAATGGTTGAGGACAATGACTCAGCCTAATTCAGAACTTTCATAACAGGTGGATCCAGGAATATGATGGATTGAGCAACATCATGATCTATGCTCAAGCCAAATCTCGAAGAATTTGAGGCTACAAGTAATTTTATCACTCTATCATAGATAGCTAATACAGAAAAACCTCATATTGCACTTAGTAAATAGGTTCAAACAGAAGACATTTTATAATAGCATATAGGACAGCAAAAGGACCTTTTAAATAGTGTTGCAGATGACAATAAGGACTCTCAAGTCTCCTCTTTTCCTCAGAAAAACTACTGGTGAGTTATATTCAAATCTAAGATCTTTAACTGCATGTGTTCTGTATTATTGCTATTTCTTTTAATGTTTTAATTTTTTATCTGAGCTTGGGGAAAACATACTGATGAACTTACAGATACAGTATCTCTTAATTAGGACATTGCCTCTTGTGGAATTAAAAAAAAAAAAAAAACAACAACAAATCCCTATCTGCTAATTCTAGCCAGATGACAGAAGCAAGGTAAGAACACTAAACACAGCAATACAGCAAAGGTGGACAAGACAAAGCTTTTCTCATGCTGAATTCAGTGAATGGACAGATTATATTGTAATTTATGAGGCAATGCTGCTGTACTGCAAACCTGGAAAATTATAAAAAACATATGGAGGTCCTTCAGCTTTAAAACATTTGGATTTGGCCAAAAGCATGATGTCCTTGATGGTTATTGTGAGCCAGGCACTCAAGATTGCTGAGAATAGATAATAATATGGAACATTAGCTTAAAAGTCTGTCAGCTGACTGAACATGGTGTCTGGATTCTTAGGTTCCCAAGAAGTAATGTACTTATTATTTATTTTAAAATAAGGCATGTAAGCAAGCAGCCTGACATTTATTGCATTTAAAATACAGCGATGCACTTGTGACCTGTTCAGCTGCCTCCACGTGGTCCTCTAGTGAGAATACCGACTTGTCAACTGCCGTGAGTTCAGGATGAACTTTGTACTTGTTTTTATACATACAGGAAAAATATCCCATGTAGTGCTATGCACTTGCATTCCTGCTTGTACACTCCTTTTCGTAATGACATTATCAAATGCTGGTGATATAGATATAAACCTGCACCAAAACGAGTTCTGCACTTCACTTGCAGTTTGTACAGAAGCAGATATTTTTTGCCTCATTGCTTGGTGCCAATACAGTGCAAATTGTTCTTCCAAAGATTCAGGGTGACGAGAGTCTGAGCCATTAATAACCATTGTTGCTGACACAGGTTCTGTGAGTATATGAGAAGGTTCTAATCAGCTCCCAAACTACCAGCATCTGAGGTTTCACTGTCCTCTCATGGATGAAGAAATTTGATCCAGAACTTACACTGATTAGCTAGGAAAACATTTTTATGCTACAATAAGAAAAAAAGCAAAACAACCCAAAACTCAAAATAATTCTAAAATTTCCTCAGGTAAAGATCTTTGGTAACCAATTTGTCCCAGAGGATCAGCCCTTAAATCTCCCAGAAACTTATGTGGCATAAAGATAATATTTTACCTGATGGTCATATTAATTATATCTGTTGAGCTATTTAAAATACAGCATCTCTGCTTGGACATTCTGGTTACTGAAGAACTATGGACACTACTCTTACAAAGCAGCTGAGCTCCCTATATCACAATTTCAAGTGTAAGCATTTATCATCATCATTAACTGACATCTGTTAGGCTTCAGTGTCATTTATTAAGATGATTTTAATTTAAGGTGTCTATTATCAGTAGAAGAACCTTTTTCACCATGAAGTTGTACAAGTATTTAGACATATGAGCAGATAACTTTTAACTCCAATGATGTTCTTTTGTGCCCTTAAGTTCACTTAGAAATTACTTTCGCCAGTATTGTCTAATTGCATTAGACCCATGAAGTCATTCAGTGTCTTCATTAATTTAATAATAAAGTACTTCTCTAGACTCGAGTTTTAGAGCATTTCCCAATGAAATTGATGGGTGGAGCAGTTTCTTTTGTACAAAGACAAATTTTAATCTTACGGTCAAACCTTCAGGTAGATCAGTGTTTGCATCCCTTGCAAAAGCCGAAATGAAGGGCTGCCTTCTAAAAACCACAGATGGTACAGAAGAGATGCACACTGTCTACATGAATATTTGCTGCAGCAGACTCATACTGGTGCCTGCAGAAGCAGTGATGTTCACAATATAGGTCTCAACACATATACAAGGTATTAATATCCATACTTGAATATCAGCAGCGGCAAACAAATGTTTCCTCCTACTAACTTGCGAGATGTGGCTTGGGCTCAGTAAAAGGAAAATCACTGAAAGACTGAAAATAAAAGATACAGGTAACAGAGGTTGTAGGACACCTGTCCAGTCCAGTGGTATTTCGCTGTTGTGCTGGTACGTCAGAAACAGAAATGCTATAAATTTTTGCAAGCTCACTGTGTTCTCATCCACAGGCAAAACAAGCTAGTCTGGGAAAGTAACTTCACGTTGCAGTTCTTTTCATGGAACATTGTTAGAGGCCTAAGGAAAAGGTTCATTTTCCTTAGGTAGCTTGGAAGAGAATCTCAGCGAAGCCTGCAGTAATTTGCAGCATGCTGTGTTCTGTGATGGCAGAGATGCAAGAGATGAAGTTTCACCTCATGGCCTTGTGTTTGCAGCGTTATACTTTTTCTGTGGTTGTGGTACAAACCATGTTTGTGCTCACATAGCTTCAGCAGTGCCCACAGTGCGCTGATTTATCTTCTTTTCCCCTAAAAAGGTGGAATGACTCAGTCCAGTTTGACTAGCTGTGGTGATAACCTTCTGTAATACTATGCCTGACTGAAGAAGAAATCCCTCTCTGAGGATGGAAGAAATTGCTTTGTCTGATAATTTGTTCAGCTATACTTTCAAACTTACATATGACAACTGTTTTTTTTTTTTTTAAAGCAGCTACCTATTCTTTGCAAGTTTTGTAGTCACTTAACCTGTTTTGTTATACAGACAAAACTGTTGCTATTCAGCTGCATTTTTCTTAGCTCTGCCTTAAATTTCTGAGCTGGGAACAAGGGAACAAGCCTTTCATATCAGTGTGGAGAATGATATCAAACTAGTGTTCAGTTGTAGAGTTTTTTCTGCTCTTACAAAACTCATTAATTGTGAACATACAATTATAAACCACCCCAAAACATTTATTCACAAAGTTACATAATACACCTTATGTTTACTCAAAGTTTAGAAAAATATGCAGAATTCCAGGCTTAGAAGAAGTACCCTCATTACTAGTCAAGTGCACACAGATAGGAAACAAGCAATCAAAGCATTTAATCACAGAGGGGCAAGAAGGGCAGAGCGTGGCAGAAGCTACAGGTGCAGCAAAAAATTTCCTAGATCAGGATTTCTGATTCTCTGTTTTTTACAGGGCATCCAAGAAGCACTCTCAGTTATCCAGAGCTAATAATAGACTCTGGTGCATATTGTGTTTAAGCAATTGGAGTTTGCAGTTCAAAGGGTCAGGCAAAAACTGAATTTCAGTCAAGACTGAATTTCAGAAAAGCGAACTTCCAGCTTTTCAAGGAGTAGGACAGTAGGATCCCCTGGGAAACATCCTTTGGGGGCTACAAAGCAGAACAGAGATAGCAAAACTTTAAGGTGTTTTCCATAGAGTGCAAGAGCTCCCAATCTCCTGGTGTAAGAAATCAGCAAAGGAAGAAAACAAATTAGTCAAAACCTGCAGGTCAAACTAAAGGGCAAAAAGGAAGTGCGCAGGCAGTGGGAGCAGGAACACCATAGGAAGAGTGTAGGGACTCAGCCCAGCTGTGTAAGGATGGTATCAAGAAAGGCAAAGTATGGATGGAGCTGAATTGGGCAAAAGATGCAGAGTAATAAAAAGGGCTCCTCTAGGTGTGCGAGCCAGAAAGGTCAGGTCAGAGAAGGTGTATTCCTTGGATGAGGAAGGCTGGCAAACTGGCAAATACAGATGAGAAGACTGAGTTACTCAAAAACCTTTTTCCTCTCCATCTTCACTGTCAACCTCTATTCTAAAAATACCATTCAGGGGAAGTCCCCATTGACTAGAAAAAGGAGAATGTTGCACCCATTAAAAAAAAGGTTAGAAAGGAAAATCCTGGAAACTACTGCTTTTTCAGCCTCACTGCTATGCCCGAGAAGATTGTGGAACAGATCCTATTAGAAGTTATCCTGAGGCACATGGAGGACCAGGAGGTGACCCAAGACAGTTTCACAGGACATTTTTTACCAAGGACAAGTCCCACCTGACCACTCCAGTGGCCTTCTATGATGTCTGCCTCAGTGGACAGGGGAAGAGCTATGAATGTCATTTATTGGTACTTCTATAAAGCCTTTGACACAGTTCTCCACAGCATCTAATTTGGAGAGACATGGATTTGATGGATAAACTGTTTGGTAGATGAGGAATTGGCTGGATGGTTGCATCCAGAAGGTAGTGGTCAGTGGCCCAATGGCTAGATGGAGATGGGTAACAAGTGGTGACCCTCAGAGGTCCAAACTGGGACCAGTACCCTTTAATATATTTATCAGTGACATAGACGGTGGGATGAGGTGCCCTCAGCAAGTTTGCAGGTGCCACAAAGCTGAGCAGTACAGCTGGCATGACAGGGATGAAATGTCATCCAGAGGGACATGGAGAAGCTCTAGATGTGGGCCCCATGGAATCTCATGAAGGCCAAGTGCAACATTCTGCCCCTGGTACAGGACAATCCCCAAGGACAAAGACAGTTCGAGCAGAGAATGGATTGAGAGAAGCCCTGAGGAAAAGGGCCTGGGATGCTGGCTGACAAGAAGCTCAACATTACTCAGCAATGTGAGCTTGCATCCCCAGAAAACCAACCATGTCATGGGATTCAACCAAAGAAGGGTGTCCAGCATGTTATGCGAGGTTGCAACAACAATAAACCAGAATACTGGCAGGAAACAAGTCATAAAGGCTGCTTTTAGAGTTTTAATATTTCAGTAGGATGAGTTGATAATCAAAACCTCACAAATTAAGTATTTATGAAAAAAACCCCAAATATGTAGATTTTTGAAAGATCTGTGGATCAAAATTTGTTGTAATTTCATTTCCTATTATTTATCTGTTCCTCAAATCAGTCTTCCCGCCACCACCTTAAATAGCTTAAGGAAGTTGTCACCAAGTCTGTCTACCTCTCTGTGCACTGAAACAAGTCTTTATTAAACAACTATAGGCTTACCCTGGTAAAATTCTTAATTTAAGTGATCCAAGAGGAAAGATCTCAAATGAGTGCACATTTTGCATTCTTTCACTCAGCATTTTGGATTGCTTTCATGACCACACCTGTCTAAAGCCTTGTGAAGCTTTGCTCCATCACTGGGTTTTATTGCACATGGAGTTTATGTAGATATTACAGTGACAACACCCAAACTTAAATGTTTACTTATATTACATTTCTAAGAGACAGCAAAAAAAAAAAAAAAGAAAAAAAAAAAGACTGGGTGGGGTTAAAAGGCCTAGACCCATAATAAACAGAAACTATCCAGATTTTCTTTTGTACTCATTCTTCAGTAGCACCCTCCTGAAATAATGCAAAACAAAATACCCCTGGTAATGCATACATCCCTAAATATCATTATTCTCTGAGATTTCTTTGCTTCATCAACAGGACACAAGGAATAGTCCATCTGCTTTTCCCTGGTAATTTCATGAAATATTTGAATTACACAAAGAACACCAGCAAAAGAAAGCTAACTTGAAGCAACTGAAGAAATGGACTTGGCTTTCATAATCAAAATCTAACTTCATGAACTGAGAGAGCTAAAGATATCATGCTGTGGTCTTCATTTTTGCAGGTATTAAGGGCAGATATTACAGAAATCTTGACAGACATTGTAATTCCATTATCTACAGTCTCATGTGTGAGCCAGCTGCCTTGCTATTTAGGTTCAGCTTACATAACTGAAAAAGCAGCTATTCACCAATGATAATATTTATTTTCCCCGTTCGTTTTCCTTGTATTTATCATCATAACATTATTTTTCTTTCCTGCTCTTAACCTCAGTGATTGCACTTGGGATTTAAAAGTAAGGGATGTTTTAGGACAAAGATTGGATTTATATGTAGTGAATTTGGACAATAATAAATCCTCCAGATTAATAATGTTGTGATGCAGTTTCAGCAAAACTTTTCTTTGGTTTTCCTGTACTAGTCAAGTCAAACTAAGATTGGACAACCTTAAAAAAACAAGGGGTCTTTGTCTCCACTGGCACCCTCACCTAAAGTAGTTTGTAACTTAATGCTACTGTTAATTGGTGAACATTATAAAATGTGTCAAGACAAGTTTAAATAGGAGGCATGAATTGGGATTTGTCCCATATGGGAGTCATCTTGGGCTTGCAAAAACAGAGAGATGAATGAAAAGGCTTTGCTCCCGTTCAAAACGTGACCTCTCTGGGCTTATTTGGGCTCCTGATATAACAGGCACTGAAACAGCTAATTAGCTTGGCATTGTTTCAGACAGCTGGATTAGAGTCAGTGATAAAATGCAGCAGAAGGCACCTCTTGGCACAGGTCCCTGTAACTCATCCCGCCAGCCTGGAAATCCATTGGAGTAGAGAGGTCCTCCAGGCTGGGGTTGGAGGCTCCTTCTGAGTCCAGAGAACCCAAGCAATTTGTCAAAACCACATTTAACTGTACATGCTTATACTGCAAGAACAGAGCAATATATCTACTGTAAATCAACCCCAGGACTGGGCCAAGCTACTGTAAGTTCCTCCCCTGTGAGCAAATACTCTGCCACTCTTTGTAGAAGAGAGTTTCACAAACCCAAATCTGCATTACAAACCATGGGCATAGTAGCCACTCATACCCTTCTTACAATGAGCTGTCACCAGCTACACTTACTTTACACCAGGGAGCTTGAATTTTGTATCATTGTGCTTTAAACTACTTGGGAAATATTTTATGCTCCTGAAGTGATATGGGTTGCCAGCATGACAGGGAAATGTTTAATAATAAGGGGAATACAGATCTTGGGGAATACAGTTCTTGGGTAACATACCAGGATGCTATGTCTCTACATTAGATAAGAATAAATACCAGCAATATTCAGAAAATTGGTTGAGGATTAAAAGAAATTTTTCAATGGCCATCATCTCTCCTGACTTCACTGTTGTGTGCTACCTCACGGACAAAATTTGAGAGTGTGTCTTTTGAACAATGGTTTAAATTTTACTACAGCAAGCTATTCAGCTAAGCAGCAGTTACATGCAGTAACCTTCTGTGTTTTACAAGATTTTTACTAATTTAAAACTTATGAATGTAATTGGAGAAATATGACACTGAACCAACACAGTAGGAAGGAGCTTATTCAGTTATTCCATATGACTGAGTCTGCTCTGACATTCTCATGTTCATATATTCTAATAAAGCCTGAGTAGCCTTCTGTTCCTGTTCTCTCTTTCGTACCCTTCCCACTCTACACCCTTCTTTTGAAAAATGACATTAGTATGAGATAATATATTTGCACATTTTGTGCATACAAATAAGAAGAACGTTGAAGAATGTATTTCTACAGCAAGAAACAAGAGGTTTAACCCAACTTGGTATTATATGGTCCCTGAAAGATACGAAGAGATTTAAAACATTCATCTTGGAGTTCATCTGTGGCAGGCTCGCATCACTTCCCGTACACATTACATTCCCTATGATGTGATGGGATTCACGGAGCCTTCTTTTCTGCTCCCATTACAATCTTTGTCACTAGGAATGAAGTATCCAAATTTTAATGCCTCATATATTTTGTCAGCTGTAGTGGTGTGCTATACTACTCTGACCTTTTTGATTGGCTTGCCATTTCAGTTCTCCCTATTTACAGCTTCATTAACCTGTGGGGGAGAGGTGGACTGGCTACCAATCAAGGGATGGTCTACTGAAAAGGTCATCGTAGTCCAGCATATTTACAATCCCTCCACAAACCAAGTTTGTGTAAGCTGTGAATGTAGAGTTCCCCATTTGGGACAGCAGAGAAGTAGCAGGAAAAAAATGAAGTGATATGAATTCAGCCCAAATCCCAGACACTAAGAAAATGAGGCAAGAAAAAAGTCTGCAACTCAACTTCAGAGAAATACCACATTTGTTAACCCGCAGTTCTTAACAGAAAACATTTGATCTCAATTGGATGACATTGCCCAGATAACTAAAATCTACAATTGTTACTAATTTGAATTAGTTTTGAAGTCAACTCTAAGAAACATTCTATCTGTTTAATATAATCCTGGGAAGCAAGAATAAAAACTGAGCAACCTCCTTTGCACAGAGAGCTTTTTAAACAGGAAATATCTGAAGTTCGCCAACATTCTTTGCTATAAACTTCACTAAACATCATCTTCCATATGAGAAATCGTTAGTAATAGTTATGTAATTAGTGCCATTTTAAGATAATTCAAAACTGATTCATAAAACAAACTTCTATTTAGACCAGAAAGAGATAGGACAAAACTTAGACTAAACAGTGGGTTTGATAGCAGAGGGCACTGTGCTATAGGAAGCTCTGTCTTTCAGATAAGAAGAAAAACTAATGACCACTTATGACCAGTGAGCTTGTTTAGCCATGTTAATCTGACTGACCTGGCCAGACTCCAGCTTCTGTAATTACAGGCCTCTCAGAATACCTAATTTTCCCTAAATGTAATTGTTTTGTGGTAGCAGTGGGGCAGAGGGAAGGAGTCTCCTTTCCTAAATACCTGAGCACTCCTACATGAAGCAGAACAGAATTTCTGGGGCAAAAACACAAGAAAATAATTTTACATGTAGAGGTTTGAACTGGTTAGGAAATTACCTGGGAAAGTGAGATACAGTGAAGAAATTTTAAGAAGCTACTCCTCAGTCATCACAATGAATAAATAATGCCTGTTCCAACTAATATTTAATCTGTCTTTGTTGCAAGACACTGTTTCTCTCCAAAATTAGAAACAAACTGATAAATTAAAGAAATTTATGAATTAGACATTATTTCAACTGCTTTGGTCTCCATAAGGATGCCACTGTGTGAGGTTCCACATCTTCAGTAACATCACCTTCCCACAATCATTACTAGTACATGTCCAGGAGCTGTTGTAATTTGTTTCTTTATCAGTTACTCTTTAAATAAAAGTGCACTTAGGAAACAACTAATTACTTGTGTTAATGCTTCAGTTTCTAAGCCAAGAGAAAATTTTAAGCTAAAAAAAGAAACAAAAACCAAAAACAAACACACACACAAAACAAACAAACAAAACCAACCCCCCCCCCCCCCAAAAAAAAACCATCAAAACCCCCAAACAAACAAAAAAACCCACCAAAAACTTGAGGTAGCTAAAAAGTGTCAGAATGGTAACTTACAGATAAAGCAGGAATTAAGTCAAACATTAATTGCATCATGAAAGCTTATACATGTACTGCACTGCCCTTTGTAGTTACACTTGGAGCATGGACATGTGATCTCATGCTCCTGAAGAAGCCAGTGAATGAACTAAGATACTTATATTTCTCTTCATGTTTAACACATTGAGAATATTAAGCTCCCATTTATTTTGATACTGTTTAATATCCTTCTATGATAGTGATTTTCTCTTTTTCTCAGGGACACCAACCCACCCTTTCATAAAGTATTTTCCTGTTTGTTTACTGTAAAAGACCATGCATGATGTGCAAGAAGCAGAGCACAAAGGATAGTGAGACTATCAATGCAAGCTATAAATAAACAAAATCTTAGATTGTACTGACACATCCCTTATATATATACACACAAACACAACAAACACAAAAAAAGATTTTTTTGAACAAAAATCTTGTCATTGCATGACTCGTCTTTGATGTATTAGTCACAGAAAATGATTTTAAGAAGTTTTATGCTGGAGTGGTCATTTTCACTTTATTTACCACAAATTAAAGCTGCAAAATTAATTAGATCCTATTGCTAATCAGAAGAATCTGCTCCAAAGAAATACTCTGACATATTGGTAACTTGATAATGTGCTGAATTTCTGTAGACCAGTAATTTTCCTTGGCTTGCTCTACATAAACATCTAATAGCAAAAGAAAAAAAAAAAAAAAATCAACACAGTTTTATTGAAGTCTGTGTTGATTTAAGCCATCTGAAGTTCTGGCTCAGTACTGAGATTATTTGTTATTACAAGCAAAGCATACGTAAAATCTAGGATATTTTATCTTTAGAGACTTGGCTGGAAATGTTGTTCTTGGGTGCATGAAGAAAACGGAAGACAAACATTTTGAACATTAAAAAAAAAAGCACTCATATTTAGTGACCTCTGAAGAAAAAAACCTGATTGATTTAGTCAACTTAATTCTACACCCAGGGTTTTGTGTTGTTGCTTATCACACATGCTTGCTTGTACTATAAAAAAAGATGAATCCTTGTGTAATTAATTTAATAATATATTAGCTAACAGTATAATAATTATGATTTCTTTAATTCCCTTGATCATTATCTTCATTGAGTCCTAGAAATGAAAACAAGAAAAACTCCTGAACCTACCCAGCTGTCTGGACTCTAACTAGTAGTCAGGGGCCACACAGAAAAAAAAACCAAAAACAATAAAACCCAAACAACCAAAACCAAATCAATCCAGCAGGACTTGCAATTGTTATTTAAGACAGAGTCAGTAAGTTTATTTTTATTTATATATCGCCATCCATGAGCCTATAGGCTGCTGAGGATAATCCTCCAATCTGAACTACAGGCGATGAGGCTCATGTCCATACATAGATTAGGTACAGACATGGACATGAACTTGCCTTTCCCATCACAGGTATCTTTCCTTCTCTATCATCTTCTCTTCACGATCCCTTGGAGTTGCCAGGGCACAAATACATGCTAAATACTGCTGCCAAATCTCTTATGAAATGAACTGAATGTAGACAAGTGCCAGATCAAGAGGGGAAGAGTGACTGCCATAGCTTGTGGTGCTTCTGGGAACATCAGGGAACATAACAGAAGGTACTAAGGTACCTCAGAAAGGCAATTATTGGTTCTACTTGTTCCTTCTGATAAAACACTGCTTCTACTTTAAGACAATTTTTGATCTTTCTGAAATGAAAATAGTCTATACATAGCCAGTTACTAGGGATAAAAAGATTTCTTCCTGGTTAATGCGGGTATCTGAGTGAAAGTGTGAAGCACGGGTTTCATTAAACCATTTTTCTAATCTAAAATGAAGCTTCCTTCATGTTTTATGAGCATCCCAAAAGCAATGCCAGGAACACTCTTCACTCAGTGGTCCATGAATAAATGCAAATGAACACAGGCATCCAGGCTTCAAAGTTGGGAAGAACAGCATACAGAAACCATTACCATTTAAAAGTTTCTTTTTCTTTCTATACGTACATGAACATGAGAGGTTAATTAATAACGCACTATTAAAGCTGACTTTGTAAGAAGCAGCCATTAAGCCCTTTGAATCAGGCCAGACCTTAAAAGCCATTTCACTTTCTTAATTGTAAACCTCTCCATCACATCCTTTTCCAAAATGGTAAGCCTTCATTCTTTTTTCAAACGCCTAGCTAGATCGCTAACTCTTGAATATTTTTCCTGTTAAGATGAATAAATACAGTAAGGTTTGCCAAAGCTATCAACTGGATATCAGACAAGAAATGAGCTTTCAAAGAGAAAGATCTACTCAAGTTTAGGCAACACTTCCCCATCTCACTTATTAAAAGAACAAAGGTTTCCTTTAATTTCATCAAAAAAGGAGGTAAACGGAAACCCCTTAAAATTAGGTACAAAAGATATACAGAGTGACTGGGGGGGATGAAAGTGGGGTAGATCTCAGATGACGTGAGTTGTGCCTACAGAAGCAAGCAGGGTTGTCAGCAGAAAGAATTCAGGGAACAAAGAGGTTGATGCCCCAAAGTAAGCACCATAAGAGCATTTTACTATGATAAGCTCCAGTCTGGCCCTGTGGACCATCTGGGACTCCTGAAAGTAACCCAGTCCACGTGCTCTAACACTGAATTGCAAAGTAAAGTATTGAGGGAATGGGGAGGGGTTTTGTCTTCAGGAGAAAGCCTCTACTGTGAACTTAAATGCTTTTACACAGCACGGCACTGTATCCTGGATTGCAAATGGAAGAGAAATAGCAGATGCTCATCTCTCTTCCACAGTGATGACAGAGCTTGTTTACAGGTTTCTCAAAAAGTCATTGCCACATGCTTTCAGTTGCCATTATGTATATTTAGTTGACATAACGCTTACAAAATGCAATTTAGACATATCTCACAGCAGAATACTAAACTACTGCTCTTTCCCTCCGTGAAGGGTTGCGTGTGACCTGAGCAGAGCGGTTCAATAGGTGAACTTTCGGAGAGGCAACAGAGGTGGAACACATTAGTGTCACTTAGAGAAACATCAGACATTTTGGGGTCGTTTCCATACAACCCACAGCCAAATAAAATGCTGTGGGAATATTTTCTAACTGAAATATTTCAGCAGTTCATTTCTTGGAAAAGGATTTTATTTGAAAGAATGAAACATTGCCACTGCTTAAACGGTTTGTCTCTAGGCCAAGGAATGATCTCTGTGCTGAGTGGGCACAGCACTTTACAGACCTGATGATTAAATGATAATGGCAGCATTTCAACAAAAGCAACGTTAACTGCTTACAACAAAACCAGAAGTGAAGATTGTGCTAGAAATTCTAAAAAATGAAAAGCATTTTGCTCATACTTCCTCTCCATTGCAGACATGAATTGAGAGATCACTTAGCCTCTGCGTCTTCCCACTTTTATGTTAGTTTTTGTCTGCATTTCTCACTGATTTTACTGTTTCTTGAGCTCTATTTTTATACATACAGCCTGAGAGGGGCAGATATTTTTGGGGACTTGCTAAAAGGTAGATTTCCCCAGCATTAATAGCAGCATGCTTGAAGAAGCCAAGATATTGTTAGAGAGAATTCTTGCATCAAAATATTGTAAAAAGCGCATCTCTGAAGGAATTCACTGGGGACCACGTTATAGTTGCAGTTTCTATTGTATTTCTTTTCACATTTGTATGTCCACTTGAACCTGAATATCAAATCAAGTCTTAAAGAAACAAGACAATAAACTTCTGCATGAAACAGCACAAATTTTGCACATGAAAAGCAGCATAAATAAGCATCCCTAAATGTTTGCAAATAAATTCAGACAAGTTCCGTGTCACACAAAAGATGGAATGGTGGTCATAACACCCGAAATCATAAGGAAAATAAAGGGTCATTAACTTGATGAAAAAGTGTATTTAATTCAATTTTAGAATTTTTTCAGGCTTAAAAAACAGAGTATTTTTAATGCTACAAATCTAAATTTTCAAGCTGAAGCTACCCATGGAACAATAGAGATTTAAAAAAAAAAAAAAAAAAAAAATTAGGAAGGCATAAGCCAGGAGAATGGAAAAATCTCTCCACAGTTATGTCACTCTCTAACGACAAAAAATGTCCAATTGTGAGAGATTTACCATCACTTCCTTCACAGGTGGTAAAGGAAGCAAAGAAACAAACACAGAGACAATGAACAGAAGCAGAATTCCCTTTCATATTCATATTAATTGTATCTAGGAATTAATTCAATTGCAACTACAGATTTCTCTACTTTACTCCTAGTTAGCTGAATAATAATAAGCCGAGTTCTAGGCTTCATACAAAACTTTATGAATGGCAAAGAAATAAAGATAATCATGTGAGAATTAATAGATGCCCCCAGTGATTCCTTATAAAGGCAAATAATGGCTGAACTACTTGTTTATGTGCAGTCTGTGATTTTATAATGCAAACAAATGTGAACTTATAGGAAAAAGATTATGATGGAGCAATAAACTGACAAGGAGACTTTTTTTTCTTTTGTGTGCTCATGCTGTATACAACAGGGAGATTTTATATACCCAGATTACATAGTTATTTCTAGTGCCTCCTGCCCCACCAAGTGGACTAATAGTGTTATTTTTTATCATAAATTTGTATATTTTCCTTTCAGGATTAAATGAAGTATATGTTCCCATAGCAACAAAAGCTAATTCTTTACAAATTTGAGTCCGAGCCTTTAGCACTGAATTCCATGGAAGCTTTGGATCTTTGAATTGTGCTATTATACAGGCAGTTTTAATCTGCAAAGCTCAAAGTTGGGGAGGGGTGGAAAATCAGTAGTCTATAAATGGCATAATATTCACTTCTCTAAATCACCATAAAATTTCTTGATCCTTCAACCCTGAAAATCCATCATACCCTGAAAAAAATCTGTTTAACATGTCTGCTGTTGCTTTTTACAAAATTTTTGTTCCAAAACATAACAATGATCATTAGACAGTTTAGAGTTTCCTCACAGAGAGCCTTGGAAAATATGATATTCAGTGAGTTCCAGCTTTCTAACAAGAGGGACAGCTATTAGGCATACTTAGTTTAAATAAGCAAATAAATACTCTTTCAGCACATGAAATTAATAGGACCAGAAAAGACTTCCAGGGACAACAACAACAACAGGATTAAACCAAGTGCCAACTCACGTTCTAAAACCTTAAGGAAAAAATTACTACACTATGTCTAGGGTAAAGAAAGTTTATTTAATCAAGACCATAAATCTTAACCATTAACTCATATCTCCTTTTTTAAAAAAAACACATGCCACATCACCCCCACTCCTCCCAAAAGTGAGCATGATTTCTTTCCCTTTGTAGCTGAAGGTGTCCCCTCACCCTGCTTGTGGGAAAGCCACCACATGGTTTCTCCTCTCCAACTCCTGCCTTTTTTTTTCCTCCCAAATTTTGAAAGACTAGGTAACCTCTCTAGTACTAGTTCCTGAATGCTTAGCTGCATCTATACTGTTCTATTACATAATTTTAAAATAGCTCACAAAAGGGCTAAAACATATGCTCAAAATTTAATCTAAAACTACACAATTCAGAGATTAATTTCTCATTGTAGAAGAGTAAAGGAAGGTTAAACCAATTTTTTGGCTAGGGGTGGGGTGTTCTCACTAAACTTCCATAACAAGCAATATTTACTAAATTCATAACAGATCAAATCCTCCCATCTCCCCCTTGTATCAGAGTGAGTTTTCTATACAGCAGTGTAACACAGCATTTGTATTAAAATTTCATGATTTCTCAGAAAAAGCATCTCCTATCCACCATTTAGATATTGATGCCCATCCACTCCAGGGACACCCCAAATCACTACACTTCTACCTAATGACCTCTGCCATTGATATATGAAATATTATTGACACTACAGAGAAATTAAATACTTGGAAAATTATACCCTCAAACAAGCATACAAACAGTAGTTGAAAGCATTTGCCAAATGCTCTGCTAAGTGTGAGTGCAATTATGTCTCAGAATAACTGGGCATTGACACATCAATGACCAGAAACCTGGAACTGCCTCTTTTTTTTTTTTTTTTTTTTTTTTTTTTTTTTTTTTTTTTTTTTTAAATTCTTCTTCCGGTTTGGCCCAACCAAGGAAGAACATAAAAACTGCAGGATAGCACTTGATGTGCTGACAGTTGTACCTTCATGCAACCAAGAAAAGACAAAATAGTCCAGTCCACAGGAGAAAAGCACGGACATGCTTCATGTAATTCTCTGAAATCGGAAAAATTCTTCTTTATTAGAAGAGCAGGAACATAACCTAGTCAGCACAAAATAAGGAACAGGATTCCCAGTACTCCCATTGTGATGAATTTTGTCTAAAATGTGGCAGAGCACAGTATCTCAGCAAATTTACTGAACTGCAGCCCAAGTGGCCACTGTTCTTTAAAAGGTGCTGAGACTTTGCACAGCTACAGGAAAATAGTGTACCACAAACTGTGTTTATTGCAGTTCTATAGAAGCAAAACTTATCCCTTTGAGATATTCATATATTACATATCCCTTAAACATAGTGACTGAAGGCTCACCCTCTGAAAAATTATGACTGAGATGTTGAGAAAAGCAACTTTAGACTACAAAAATACTGATTTAATATTTTTTATTCTTTCCTGCTCATTCTTAAGATACGAGTGTTTTCATCTTCCTCATTGTAAGAGTACTGCATTGAAGTGATATCTGCTAAAAGTGTACATCACTCATGCCCTTGGTTAGAAACATTAGGAACGATAGGCACAGTTCTGGTCCCAAATATCTCAATAAATCCCACCATTAATCTCCTAGCAAGGCTCTAATTTTTTTTTTTTTAATAAGTTATTATTCTATTTTTGCTTGCATTCCAAAGACCAATATGTGTATAAATGCAACATAAGACTGGAAAACACCCAGGGATATTTGACTTTTAAAATTCTTCACTAAGTCAGGCTTAAAGAATTATGCAATGACACCAGGAATGGCCATTGCAAAGCATCAGCTGCTTTAGCTCATGCTACTATAATCTTTTTTGCATATCACAGGGCAGCAAATCCTGAAGTAGGGGCTGTTATATACTGGAAGCATTTCCAAGAGATGGTAATTTTTTAAGGCCTTAAAATTCAGTATAATCCGAACTATTTCCCTTGTTACATTTCAGCTCCTCTGTGCTGATTAAACTTTCCAGACAAACCATATAGAATCACAGATATATTCCTCTAAAGCCTTGTACATCTTTACTTCCTTTCCATCATTCACTCCTGAATTATGCATTTAAAGCGAACTCAGAAACTCTTTAAATATCTCATCATCTTTTATTTAGAGACAGCTTAACATGAAAAGTCCTGTTAGAAGGATTTGTTTTACATTTTTAAAGAGTAATATTTCCTTTACAGCCAATCCTTAAGTGGTCTTACTTAAAAGCAGTTTTAGCCTCTTTCAGGAGTTTTTATTGGATTTACACTGGTGGTAGTAAAAGCTATTTCTAAATGTCTCAGTCAGTAGCAATACACTTTGTTCATCTGTTGGCCCCAATGTTAACATTTCTTCAAGCTAAAAAACAGAAAATAAAGCCTCCAAACAAGGCACATAAACATTCATTTCTATGGATTTATTTTCCTTTCTCTATCTGATGTTTCCAGAGATGATCAATATAACAATTTCCTGCCAACCCAGAAGGCTAATTACCATTCATTTTCAGAGACTGACAAGGCAGAAGTATTAAAGTGCTCTGAAAATAAGTCACAGAGACTCATTAAAGAGCTCTAGAATACGATTCTTTGCCTTTTCCTTGGGAAAATAGTCATCTCATTACGGTTTATGTGAAGAAGTTTGGTGGTAACACCTGTGAAATTCAAGTGGCTGGGGTGAAAAAATAGTTCCTCAAAGTATCTGGCTGGAAGGGGACGTTAAACCATTGTGAATGAATTTTGGGTTGTTTCTTCATAGCTGATTTCTCTTAGGTTGAAATGAGTAGTTCCCCAGTACATTCCTGTGGCAGAGCATATGCACATATTCAGGATACTCCTTCTCACACTGCTTCTTAAGAGTTAAAGAGTTTACCCATGTGACTATTTCCTAGTGTCTCATGAGCATGAATAAAAAAAAGTTAATTCCTTTTGCAGTAAAATTATACTGAATGCACATGTTCAACACATCCTCCTTTCAAATCAGATGGCTTGTGCCAGTCTGCAGATTTTTAAGAGAAATCTCTGCCACCTGTGCCTATATGTGCTAGAAATACCCCATCATCCAGCACGCAAAACCAGATTTTTATAGCCTTCATTGTTGCAGCAGCCTTAAGAGGAAAGAGCTGTCCTCTGGCAGGAACTGCCTAGCACTTGGTTGGTTATCTCATTCTTAAAACAAAAATATGGGTGCTCTGATGAAAACAAAAAGGAGTATTACAGAAGGCATATAGGTGAGGAAGAGGTAGACCAGGCAAAGAAAAGGAGTAAAATCAGGCTGTATTTGGGTAGTAAAGAAATAAAATAAATAATACATTGTTAAAACAAACAAATAAACATGAAAAATAACCACCCTGAAATCTGTATCATGGAATCCACTTTTTTTTTTGGCATTGTGTTGTGAATCCCCAAGGATTATGGTTTTTAGGTTTTCCTTGAGGATCACAAACAAGATAAAAGGCGACTTAGCAGAGACGCTCACCACTGGCTCCTGAGCACTTTAGTGCATCTTAGATTCCTGGAGAGCTGCTCCTGGCACACAGGTTTCCTTTGTGTTATACATTTAGTTATGCAGGCAAATGATCTGCTGGATTAAGTGTGCTTCTGGCTCTTACAGTGCACCCACAGATGCTTATTGTTCTGCTATAAGGAATATTGCTGCAGTGCTACTGGAGAGGTGTTGGCAGGTTCAGAGGATGTTCAGGCATGTCCCATGTTAAGGAAGCAAACTAGAAATTACATTTCCAGAAAAAGAATATGATGCCCAGTGTCAGAAATGCTGCATAACCTTTCTACACCTCCATGTTATTGCTCAGATACATAGCCCATTAGAAAAAAAAAAAAAAAAAAAAAAAAAAAATATATATATATATATATATATATATATGAAAGGCAAGGTTTACCAAGAAAAGTAAGCTGATCTCTGGTTTGAGATTAGCACTTGGGGTCTTTCAGAGAAAAGAATTGAAAAACTGGCAGGAGAAAAATTTGAAGGAAAGCTCATGGGGACTGTAGGGAAAAAACACTGCTAGGGATTTTCTCACAAGAGTATTGAAACGAAATTTCCATCTCCATCTTGATTTATTCCAGCATAGATCCTTGCTCTATCTGGCATCTCAGAGGCTCCTCAATGTAGTGAGAAGAAACCACATAAATAAGATGGAAGTTTCATGTAACATTAACTATTTAAGACAGAATTACTCTGTCAAAACATGTATTTTTAAAAAAATGGATAAGTGGAAAGGAAATCCTTCTATTCTACACATTTTATCCATCTCATAATTTCTAATTAAATGGACCCTGTATCTCAATTGCTCTGGCTTTAGAAATTAAAGAACTGCAACTCCTATGATAAGCTCTTCCCTCGTCTCAAAATCCAAACCATTTAATTTGCTTAATATACTTAAGTTTGTAATAGCGAAGTTGTAATTTAAAAACAGTAATGTGGCACTTTTTTTTTTTTAATAGTGTGATCTGAAAATAAGCATACATGGGCGATTTTTTAAAAAAATTGCTTGAAACCTTTAATGTCAGTCTTGTACATCATTTCAAGAGTCCTCAAGCATGTAAAGTGGCTAGGTTTATTGTATGGTACAGCTATTTTCTATATCATTAGATAGATTTTGCTAAATAACAGAGCCTATTCTGTGAAAAAAACCCTGTATTTTAAATACACAGAGATAGCTGAAGGGAACAGTAAGAGATCAGCAGGTGTTACAGAGATATTCTTCTGCCCTGCTATCAAAGCAATGCCACACTCCACGTCTTCATGTCAAGCAGGTTAAAAAGCAAAAAACCCAAAATAGCTCCATCCTCACCAAGTGACCTAAAATCGCCTTCAAACAGAATTTTTTTGTAAGATTACCATAAGTTAAACTTCCTGAAGAGCTTTTAAAAATGTACTCTCAGGAACTTCAACAGCTTCCTTTGACAGACCAGCCTATGTAAGACCCTTCATTTCAAAGGATTTGCGTTTAAATATACATCTATTAGAGCTCAAAAAATATACCTAGCCCAACATACAAGATGATTATACTTTTTTTTTTTTTTTAACTAGAAAACCTTTAATAAACCTGACTTGATATTGCTAGGAAATTGCCAATATCTTTGAAAGCAAAACTGGAAAGCGTTCTCTAATAAGATTTTTTTAATTTGCCATACAAATGTGAATTGCATGATCGTGAGACAAAGTGGAATCCTGAATATGCTGAGTGACAATGTTCTTACTAATTAATAAGTGTGGCTCCTCCAAAGTATCAAAATGAGGATCCAGTTTCATAAAATACCAAATTATCAAACTGAATAACCAGTACTTAAGAGTGAAGTGTTTCTAAAGGATACACTAGGTGACAGTTTGCCTGAAAAAAGAAAATCAGGAAATATATGTAATTTTCCCTTATAACTATTTTAGAATACCATTCATCTGTTGTAGAATATGCCCTATTTTAAACAACAATTGTTGCTTTTTCTAGAAAAGGGCTAAACGGGATTGAAAGTCTCAAAACTTATTGAAAAACACAGACTAACCCACACAATTTTAAGGTCCCAGCACAAAAAGAACCCCACACTGGGTTTATACTTCTAATTAGAGGTGAAAGAGTTTTATGTCTTCCAGTGGGGCAGGATAAGCACGTTTTATAGCCAAGAGTGTACAGAGCTCCACTCCCTGCACCCCTCCAGGTCTGTACAGTCTCGCTATCCTTAGAAGATTTAGGGGCAGTTTACTGAGCATTTTGGAGCTACTTAGCATGTTCTTCTGTGGAGATACATTTAAAATTGTAAAATTACAAACTGCCAATCACCTTCACAAAGTTGAATAGAAGACAACAAGCTAAGCTGCTCATCTTTGAATGAAACCATTGGGCACATCCATTTGCAGCCAGACCTTCAATCCCGACAGCAGAGCACAGCCTAAGGCACAAGGCTGACTGCATTACTGCCTTCCAAATCCTTGCAGTAATATTCCTTTGAGGGGCAGGAGGTATTTCACTACACAACAATACACACCATCGACACCAGTTAGTCTGACCTTGTGAACCCCTTCTCAGTGGCACCAAGCACACTGAGAGCACTCCGAAACACCCTTCCCTTAGCCATCGGTCTTCAGGTCAAAGGGAAATGGGGAACATGGCCAGAACAGACATCTACTGAGCACTGGGGAAGCTGTTGCATTCGACTTGCTGGAAAACAAGTTATTCCAAAAAGGAAACCATGCTAAAATGTCTTAAGGATACTTTTGAAACTAGCAGAAAAAGAAATTTCTTAAAGAGAGTGCAATCCATGCGATAGCGTTCCAGTAATTTGGAAAAAAAAACCAGCAAAAACAACAACAACAAAAAACACAAAACCAAAAACCAAACAAACAACAAATCAAAAAACAAACAAAAAAAACCCCACAAAAAACCCAAACAAACAAACAAAACAAAAAAACCCACCAAAAAAATCCCCCCAAAAACCCAAAACCCAACAATGTGTACATAAGTGAGTGTAAAATATGCAAATTTAAGCCTATGATATGGAAAGGTAAAGCTCAGAATCAGTACTGTCATAATTCCTGAGGCTATGAATTGTTGTTCAGAACAAGTTGTCTAGGCTAAGCTAAGCCCCATCTGGTCAGGATGGCTGGATTTTAGCTTAAATCATTCCCAGATGGCATCTGATCATCCACTGTGTCCAGAGAGAGAGCCTGCACATCGCTGCTTCTCAGCACACCAGGTAAGGATATGGCCACCAGCCCCAGGGGCCCCGTGTCACCCAACGCCCCCAGTGACCTCAGGTAAGCAGCAAGGCTCTCCCCATGCCCAGTTAATAAGCTTCATGCAATAAATTTGCAAAACAACTATGGATTAATGAATTTTCAGACTAAATTTCATAGCTTAAAATACTCTTCTGCACTGTCGTAGTCTTCTTTACTGCTGTAGTTTAATCCCAGCCAGCAGCCAAACCCCACATAGCTGCTGGCTCACCTCCCCACCAGGCGAATAGGGGAGAAAATCAGAAGGGTAAAATAACTCATAGGTTGAGATCAAGACAGTTTAACAGGGAAAGTAAAAGCCATGCACACACAAGGAAAGCAAACCACAGAATTCATTCACTGCTTCCCATACTTGGGCAGGTGTTCAGCCATCTCCAAGAGCACAAGGCTCCATCATACATAACAGTGATTTGAGGAGACAAATGGCATTAATTCAAATGTCCCTCCCTTCCTCCTTCTTCCCCCCACTTTATACACTGACCCTGATGCCACATGGCCTGGAATACCCCTTTGCTCAGTTTGGGTCACCTGTCCTGGCTGCTTCTTCCCAAGCTCCCATACAGTGTGGCCACACGAAAAGCAGAAAAGACCTTGGCTCTGTGCAAACCCTGCCCAGCAATAACAGAAACATCTCTGTGTTATCAACCCTTTGTCCAGCACAAATCCAAAACACTGCCCCATACAGACCACTGGGAAGAAAAATTCTACCCATCCAAAACCAGCTTGGGAAGGAAAAAAACAAAAACCACAAAACAAAGCAGAGGGGGGAAAAAAAAAAAAAAAAAAAAAAAAAAAGACAGTGCTAAAAAAATATTCTGTTACCTTGTCCATTTTTTGTGTTTAGGACGATTCCTAAAGGCAACACTATGAAATGTGAATTATTTCACAGTTGTTTTCACCATGTTGAATAATGCTGGGTTTGAATTCAAAATACAAGAGCTACAAGTGAAGTGAATTGATGGTTTTTTTGCACTATGGAATAAAATTTGCCATAAATAATAATAAAAATACAGATTCTTTTCCTATGCCTACAGGAGTAAGAAGAAAATATCAGTAAACTTTTTACTGTCAGTAAAAGTCTGAACAATTACTGGTATCTGTTTATTCCTGTTAATTTAGCAGAACGACAACAAAATCACTTTATTAGCCATACTTTTTCCTAGTAAAAAAGGCATTGTTTCAAAGCATACATTTAAAATGTTTAACACACTTTGGGCAAGCATATGGGCTCTGATTGTCAAACATATGCCATAAATTCATAGGCAGAGTCAGGGCAAATCATTTGACCTTCTTGTGGCTCAGACAATCCAGCTGTAAAATTAGATGAAAGCAGAACTGAAAAACAGATGCTGCTGCATCCAATTTGAGCTTTCTTGAGCAAACAGCATCTTAAGAGAGCAGAATTAATGTCTTGTATGAACCGCAATACTTTATTTGATACTTATCAGCGCAATCTGTAAATTTAAAATAAAGACCTGAAAACTTTGCAAGCCTGCTGCATGCATTACATTGAATTTCCAAATTTGCAAATTATTTATATATTTCCAAAGACAGGCAGTAGGTACCTAGAGAACTGAACCTACTGGGCCTTTGGCAAGAAAGGTTTGCCTGGAGTGATTTGGGTACCACAGCCTAAGCCATCTGTCACATCCACTCTGGAGCTACAAGAGCTTAGAGGGGCAGCCAGGGAGAAGTCCAGGCCAAAGCACCTGACACATGCATGGGTTTAGCTCATTTTCCAGGCAGTCAGCTACCCCAGAAGCTCTACCCAGAATCTGAAATTCTTCTTTCCTCTTACTGTGTCATAGGGAAATCTACTTTTTGCTCATATCTGGGTCGTCAGCTTCTGCTGGGTTCCAGTGTGTTGGCAGCTGATGAGTGTGTTGCAATGTCCTTTCCAGAAAGCTCTGCCTTCCCTGCTAAGAGGAATCCATCACACCTATGCTACCACTGATGTGCAATCACAGCTGGTGGAGTTACTAAAAAGCTTAAAACCATGGTTGGCTCCCAGGCTGGAAGGCAGAACTTCAGCAGGGGCAGTTGCAGACACCCAGGGGGGAATACAAGTGGCCACCTTGCTGGTTTGGGAATTTCCAAGTTTATATTGGGAAAATATTTCAAAATCCTGGAGGAAACTTAAAAAGGAAGAAAAAAAAAAAAAAAAAAAAAAAAAAAAAACCACAGGAGTGCACATCCCACGAGTCAAGTTTGCTTACTTGTGTTTGAACTTGGAAATAAAAACAACTCTTATTTCAAAGACAAATGAGGAAACATGCCTGAATTTCCACAGTCAATTGTCTGTTGACCCCACTTATTGGAGGTGGGAAAGCTGTATTTGGATTGCTTTCAAGAACATAATTTGGAACGTGAAAACAAAAAACAAAACAACAAAAAAACCAAACCAAACCAAAAAAAATCCCCTCTAAATTTCACCTAAGAAAGAGTGAAATTAATGTGTTGCCAGTTGGTTGTTTTTTGTGTTGTTTTTTTTTTTTCCCCCCTATGCTTTTCCATCTCTTGACTACATAAAGTACTCAACTAATTCATCCAACCTGAAACAGTGTTTGCATCACCTCCTTTTCCAAACCAGAAGTTACATGGTTGCTGGGTAAATGCCTTCCACTACTGGAAAGCAGGGAACCATAAACCAGCTTCTGATGTTGCTGTAGCTATTTCAAAGCCCTGAGTACCACAGGATCCTCACTGATGACTCTGGGTCTAGGTCTATTTAATAATGTAATTAAGCACAACAGAGCCAGAACACTAAAACAAGCTTTAAGTTATTTTTAGTAAAGCTGTCCAACTGTGCCAACAGGTGTAGTTTTCATTATAAGTAATAAGAAAATGCTAATAATTACTGTACTATATTTCCGGTGACAGCAAAGTAAATAAATTCTTCCTAAATATATTAACCCTGTTTTTGCCCTACAGTAATAAAGCTGATGGAAATACATTTCTCTTATACACACTTCCTCATACCTTTGGAGCTGTTTATGAAGAAGTTATTACATTAATTATCCTGTCATTCTGAAATTTAAACTATGTAGCAATATCCACTATCATGTCCTAAGGGCACATTATATTTTCAGATAAAGGGTTTTTATTGTGTCCAAAAAAGACCCTTTATTTAAAAAAAAAAAAAGCATAAGTTCTTGTCATTTTATCTAATTTGGTTCTTTCATGGAGTCAATCCATCACTTGGTTACTAAGATAATTTTTGCAATTGAACACTGATTTGCCAGAGAATGTATACATATTTTATGTCTTGAAAACTGAGTTTAAAGAATAGCGTGAAGTCCTGGAAAGCAAGCCGTAGAGAGATGAAGCCAAAGACTTTGTTAATAAATGTCACAGTTTAATCAAAAGATAAAATAAAGGGTGAAAATTACAAGCTATATGACTAAGAAATTCTACTAGAAGTGCAAAGAACACATCACACTTCACCAATTAGACAAAATAATCTTTTTTCTTGTTTTCTTAGATTACATAAACACTCACAAACCAACTTTATCTACTTCAGTGCATTAAAAAATCAATTTTGATAAAATATGATCCAACATTAGGTGTACAAAAATACCTTCTGGTGAATCAGCAAACAAAAAGACGGCATTACTTGTTTTGCAAAGACAGCAGGAAGTTCACACAGGATTAAACCACACCTTAATTTCCCAACACCTTGAGCATTGTGGATAGCTAATATTTGTATTTCTAGTTATCTGTAAATTTTAATTAAACCTGAATGTTTCTGTCAAATGGAGAAGAACTAAATTTGATTTCCCAACCCATTCCTAAACTCTTAAACATGAAGTTTAATGCTTCAAGTAGTTCAAGATTTCTACAAGTAGGGAACAAGGTAATTTCATTTGCATGTAACAATATTTCTATAGTGGGGCAGCTCATTCAAATGAGAGAGAAACAAGAGCAATGACATTCTACTTCACACGGTATGGAACTACCTCTTTTTGGGGGAAGTCTTGTGTTCTCTGTTCTAGCTCAGCCATTTCAGCCTTGGTATCTCAGTTTAAAATATTTATCCAGGCACAGCTTGCCTGCATAAGAGCAGTTTCTGAGGAACTATTCAAAGCCCTTCTCCAACAGCTTTACTCTTTCCATCAAAACAGTCTAAAGCCCATGATAGGTCCCTCAGTTAAGTGATCTTTTTGGAAGGCCAAGGGACAGCTGGTAGCGGAGAAGCCGCACAAAAAAGAGGTCTGCCACGGCAAAACAGGGCTGAGCTTCACCAAGCACATGTCCATGAGGAACCAAGTGGAGAGTTTTCCTGCATGTTTCTCCCCATGGGACATTTTCAAAGAGCTTATGTACAAGGCACTTGCGTCTTCTGGGGAAGGGGAGAAGGCAGGTTAAAAACAGATGAAGTGAATAAAGAACAATATCCTCATGAAAGTTTCAGGGTTTTCCTTTTTCTCCTTATGGTTGCAATCTGTTTGGTACTGGAAGTCTTACACCCAGTTGTAAAGCTGTGCCTGAGAAACCAGTGTGGAGCAGCTCAAGGGCCCTTGGCTCCAGCTGCATCCTGGCTGTTGGTTTATCCACAAGAACAGTAAAATCCATGCTGAATTTATGACTCTAAGGCTGCCATGCTGAATGGATTATTGGACAATCTTTATTAAGAAGCAGTGGTCTTATACAAAGACCGTGTCCAGGCACCGCTTTCTGCCAGAGAAGGCTGAAATGGGTGACAGAGCACTTCCACACTGGCAATGCTGTGGGTTTGCAGCATGCTGGGCGTGGGTATCCCATGTTGCATGGAAGAGAACCAGAAAAAAATCTCTTCTGTCAGCACTATTCCAGTGTGGACCATGAAGTGATTTGGTGAAAAATTCTTATTCCTGAAAAAGTTATCCAGTGAGCACCAAAAAAACTCCTAGAAATAAAAAAAAGCTTTCTCCAGATCAAGAATATGTTGAAAAATGCAGATGACTTAAGAGCGCAAATAAGTTACAGATTTCATAGTCAAAGTCAAGGACCTTCAACAGACCTTGGACATCCATATGAGAGGGGAACAAACAGGTTGAGGTGAAGAGTAAGGAAAACTTCAGAGGAATAATTTCCAATATTATGTACAAGATTCCATTAGGATACTCTGGAAAACTTCCATCTGAGGAGCAGAGAATATTCAAACACTTTACTTTCACGTAACCAAACTGTGTTTTTGCATATCCATAGCCCTTCAGTCTCCCTGATAATTTTTTAGGGAACTTGTAAATTACTATTAATTCAGACAATTAATCTCAGAATATGATGCTGTACAATATTAAAACCCTTTTTCCTATAATTTGGTGGTGTACAATATTACAATAATATTTTCAGACACCAAATCAGTGGGGAAAAAAGCAGACTGCCTTCAATGGCTAACAGTTCACATTTCTTTTGTCACCTTTTGCAATGAAGGTGTGACAAAAATAAAAATAAAAAAATCTTTATTTCCAACTGATGGTTGACTTCCAATTATATGAATAATTAATAATATAATTTAAAGAAAAATCAGTATAGGTTCAGAAAGTGAATGTAGATCAAAGCTGTCCTACATTAATAAAATATTGAGCTACATAATATTCCTGAAGTGAGTGGGGTTTTTGTCAGGAAGATAAGTTAATTGGTATTCTGACCTTTCACTTTTAGTGTGGACCTGAAGCTAGCAGGAAGGACAGTTGTTCTGGAAGGAAGTGCCTGACAAGATGTTTAAATTTTCATTGCCTCAGTCTTTTGCATTCTTAGTCGAATAGCCTGCAACAGAACTAAGCCTGCCCGTGACTACCGAGTGCACTGTGGTAATGTCAAGGACTTCTTTCATTATTTATATATATATTTTGTTGTTGTTCGATTTGGCTGATGTTTGTTTTCTCGAGACCTGGCTGATCTCACTAGAAACTGTTCCATTTACCCAGCTAGGACAAGGTTCAGAGACCGTGCATGCAGGAGGGGTGGCAATCAGTCAGCAGAGGAGGGCTCCGCGCCCAATCGATACCCGCGGTACGCACCGACAGGCAGGATAAGCGTCATCCCCTCCTCCCCCATCCCCCAGCAAATGTACTTGCAAAATGTGCACTCCAGAGATGGAAATGTTATCACAGCACAGGTCAGTAAACTATTGATGGGACTAAGCTATGTCTACTGATGTACAGGGAATGATGTGTGGCAGTTTGATCTAGCGAGGGGGCTATTTTGTATGCCAAACACAACTCCCTGCTCCGCCTTGTCTTTTTGGTTCACTTTACAATGTTTCAATGTCAAAGCTTCAGCAGACATGGGATCATACTGTAGGGATTGTCTGCAGCATGGGTTAAAAAAAAATAAAGGACTTTTTTTTTTAATTGCAATGTTCTAAAAAGATTAACTTCTAGTTTATCACTTCATAAAATGTCAGAGCCTTCATACAGCTCTGACTTCATCTTGTACACAAATGATGACTTGGAATGACTAGATAGTCAAGTTTACTAATGTTCTAATTATGTCAGTGCAAATTAGGTATACAGTAGTTTAAATTGCTTTGATAATGCCTGTAGGGTGACTAGTAGCAATGAGAGAAATATCAGGTTAGACATTTGGGTCACAGTGTGTCAACCTTTCCAGACAAAGTTGACTTTTTCTTCTGATTTTTGTTTTGCCATAACATAAATTCTAGATCCTAAGTTCAATTTGTTTTGGGAAGGAAAAAAAAAATCAAAAACATTGGTTGCAATTTTATAGTATAGCACTATACAAAGTATAATTTATTTTTTTTCCATTCACACACGTCTGGTTCCCTTTTCCTGTGTTCTGTGTAGTGTCCAGCTGTGGATAGAAACTGCTCGAAACAATAGACTTTCAGAGTCCACCCCACAACTGCAAACTTGCAAGAAGAGACCTTATCCTCCTTATGCAGGGACCAGGGGCTTTTTAAAATGGGAAGAATACATCCTCGAAAGAGAAAGCAAAAGTTATCCTGAAGTATTCCTGAGCAACTGGCGAACTATGAATATTTCCTGCACACTAACAAATCACTCAACAGGGGCAGCAATGGGACTAACAGTAGGTATTATAAAGCACACCCAACATATGCCACAAGGAGTTTGGTTTCTTCCAAAACCCTCTCTTCAAGGCAAAATTATTTCACCACCCTTGTCCTCAACTGACTTACCTACAGTCTGGAGTTCTAAAATAGACTCTCTCCAGTGTACTTACATTTATGCACACATGTTTGTAGGCATGTGTGCATGCATATGCATATACCTGTAGTCACACTGCATGCAACCATCTTTTACTATATACGTGTGATAAATGTTAGAGAAGAAAAACCACTGTTACTTTATGACATCAAATTCCCACTGATTAATGAAACTCATCCTCTGAGACTCATTCACCTGTGATGGCACAAAATTGGACCAGCCCTCCAAAAAGAGGTTTCTGGGGTGAGGATTTCACTCTGTGTAAAACTACACATGATTATTGTTACTAGATCTGCTAATGATAGGAGAGCAGCAGATGGTATTCTCCGGGCAGATGCAAGAGAGCTATGCCTCCTCAGCTAATAGAACATAAGCCAACTTGAAACCAGAATTCCTGTGAAAATATAAGTGCAAACCTAAGCCTGAAATAATAAACCTTCTGGATATTCAGCATACATCTATTTTGGCTGCATTGGGATTATCACACAGCTTTTATAGTGTCCTGCGACTTCATCTGTGGCTAGAGAGGAGGCTGTGCTTGCTGCAGTCTCCCATATGGATATGGAGGATAAAACTGTTTAGCTACACCTGAGATGACAAACCAGCATGAGGATGCCATGCTATACATTGCTGACACTCTCTTGACACACATTTGTCCTCTGCCAACCAGTTGCACGTAGAAAATACACAGGGATAATCTGAGGGACTATCATGGATCAAGAGCCACTCTCAGCAGGCAGAGGAGACCAAGCCATTCTGACTAGGGAGAATAGGGACAAGAGAGGAAAGGAAGGAAATTAACCACAGGGGAAAATGCTGTGCTACAACTTTTACCTGCAGGGACAGACAGCAAGATTTTCTCCATCTATTTGCTATAAAAGACAGACCTCTGAAGTCGACCTCCCAGACTCCGACAAGGAATTCAGAGAAATTATGAACATAAAAATTCAGCAGTAAAACTACTTCCTTCCTTATAAATACAATACTTGAAAGAGTTATTCAAGTGAACATTCATATAATTATGCCACATAAAATAAATAAGAAGATACATGAGAAAATTATAGGGCCTAGACATTATTGTCTTCCTGGATCCCAAATGTACCTTATTTTGATGGACTGGGATGCTCTTTATACACAGTTGAAACCCTGTAAAAATGAAGTAAACAGAACTAAATGCAAAGAGATTAATCAGGCAATAAACTGTTGTGATGTACTTTCTTATGCAAAACTGTCTATACTTTTGAGTTGCAGCCACTGTTTTTTAGTGATGTTTCTGATTATGCTGTATTCTTCATCTGAACATTTTCCCTTTTTTTTAAATTACTATAGGAAAATCAAAGTAATCTTGTCCTTCTTGGAGGGTGAGCCAGGTGGTCTTTAAAGGTTCCTCCCAACCCAAACTCCTCTGTTTCTATGCCTCAGCTACTCTCCTGTATAAGACAAGGTTTACAAAATGACGTGTTGAAAAAGAAACACTGGGTAGGTTTATTGGCTTTGAACAGATGGCTGAAAGGAACGTCATGGAAAACATTTAAATGCTCAAAAAGGTATTGATTAAATGTAAACTAGATGGGCCTCAAGTGTTCAGATAGCCTGGACTCATGCTTCAAGGAGCATGGAGAAAACAAATTTAACCAGAATATATATATATCATGGAAAAAGTGGGAAACAAATGCAGTTCAAGTAGCAGTAGGCAGAAATCACATATTATGGTAAATTTGTGGACTCACTGAAATTTAATAAACTTATTTATTGCCAGACACCACCCTCTGAAACTTATTGCTGTGATCCAGAAAATAAATTCTTCTCCATATGCAGTCAAATGGCAACTGTATGAGCCTACACAGTGCAAAGAAAATTGTGCAGATGGACTTTTGCAAAGAAAAGCTGAGCATTGTGGTGGAAAGAAGTGGCCTTACTGTGGTTCAAAAGGGTTTTTTACAATTATGTTCTTTCTGGTTTCAAACTTCCACCCTCCAGACCCCTTCCTCCCTACCCCACCAGACTGTCTAAATCTATTCTTTTATGTGAGTGTCTCATATTTGGTAACTTACCTTTGGGAATAGATATGCATCTCCCTCAGAGCAGATGCATTTCGCAGTTTTACTCCTTACTTTTACTAAAAGCAAAACAAACAAAACACCAACATACAACTAAGAAGTAGCATGTTATCAAAATAATTCTAAGAAGGCCACAGAGTAAGTTTTGTTCAGGTATCCTGATAAGGAGTACAGAACAAGATTTGACAGACAAGGAGGAGTTAAATATTAATTTAAAAAGAAAAAAAAAGGCAAACAAACTAGAAAACAAAACTGAAAACCCCTTGCACATACTGCAGAATCTAACTGGGTAGAACAAAGAATAGAAAGTTTCAGTCTCTCTGTATTCACTCCTGAGTCACAAATAATCCAAAGACTGTTTAAAAATTAATTATGCTGGATCTGCATCTTGGATCCATCTACCATACAATGACTGTATTCTGTTAAATACATAAGGGGATGCCTGTGATAAACAAGGTACTTTATCAATTTATCATCTGTCTTGATATGCTTCCTTAAATAACTGCAAAGAAGAGCTAGGCAGTGAGGTTCCCTCCACAGTTAAATTCCTTGAGGAATTGCAAGAAAGAGCTGCAGAGGAGAGAAGGAAACAATCACAGCAATAAACAGTCAGAGCTCCTTAATCGAAGTGCTAAAAGGAGTTCTGAACTTTATGTGATTGCCCATAACTCAGAGCAAAGCAATTATGTTTGCCAAGAAGATTTCACTGGCATTTTTGGGGGGCTGAGTGGTGAAAATTCACATCTTGCATAGGAATCACCTCAAAATAATTTCAGTGACCATTTGGTATCACAGTTCTCTTCACCTCTAGTTCTATACCAGGGTCCTGCACATGGTTGAAAAAACCAGGATGCAGTTTATACTCTTGCCATCTGTGCAGGGAATGACTGTTGTAAGAAATGCACAAATACCTTCTGGGATGAAATTTCTTGGTGGTTATTGCATAAGAGAGACATATTTAAATGCACACTTTAATCTACATGGTTCTAATCCAGAACTGCTGGAAGTCAGTCCAAGAGGAATTCCATATCTTGAAGGCTCTTGCATTTAGCTTTTGCCTAACTGAGTGATTTTAGGACACTATTCCCAGCCAGGCCATCCTAAAACACACTCCCTGCCCTTCTTTTGTAATTATCAGGGCAGTGTTTAAAAAAAAAAAACCAAAAAACCAAAAACCCACCGGAATGGAAGCACTTCAACCTCCTAAACATATCAGCATTGATTAAATAAATATTGAACATATTGTACTTCAAGGGGAAGGAAGAAGTCACCATGCAGAGTACCTGGTCTTCTGTTTGCTTAGTGCAGTTGAGAGGTAAACAGAAAACTATTAAGAAAATAAATTAAAAGGACTCAAATTTCCTGAAATTTTCAATACCTCACAGGTATTCAGGATTTACAATTTTTGGAGAGTGATGTGGAGAGTCACTGTAGCTTGCACAAGCTCCCAAAAAACAACCCTACTCCAAGGAATTTACTGCCCAGCCAGCATGCTGCTGCCTGACTGTACACAGACTGCTCTCGTGTCAGAAAGTGGAGTGCCTTCTATAATTAACAGATAACTCTTCTTTGATAGCATGCCAAGAAAATAATAACTTTGCTACAGCAAAATGTAAAGCTCTGTCAAAAGGAGGCATCTATCTGTTTCCACAAGTCCCATGGTGATTAGTTTGGCCCTAATTAACAGCAGCTTTCTAAAGTGAGAGATAATTGCTGGCACACGTAACGTAGATTTCAATAGCTAAAATGAGCAATAACGAATATTCCCTTTGAAGCTTGCCTGACAGAATGCTTAGACTACAAAAAGTTAAAGTAGTACCTTGACTGCAGCTGATAAATGAGATTCCTTTACTGTCCTCCGCTTTCCATCAGTATTTCAGCACCATCACTTTTAATGCTTCAGGTCTGGAGCTTTGTCTCTTAAAGTCAGAGATTTATGGCAAGTAAGAAATGTCCATATTAAAAAGGTAAAAGGAGATTCAGATTATATCCTTTTCTGACCATTATAATTAATAGCTGGATCTTCAGTTGTAACTAATTGAACGGAGGTCAGTGTGTTACCATGGTAATGTCCTAGCCAAGCAATTTTACCCATTTTCCAGTCTGCTGCCCCTTTGCATAACCACAAGTTATAAAATGTTTTAATTGCAAGATTTGCAAATGATGCAACATCTGGGCTGCAGATTTCCATATAAAGGAAGAAGATTAATGGGATTATTAACATATCTGTGCAAACCCTTGAAGTGCTGAATATAATTACTGAACACCAGCATTTTCACTGATCATCTGTGTGACATGTTGGAAATTCATATAACTAAGGAAGAAAATTGTAGATGTGTCTTTTCCTTCCACTATGCCACTTAGCAATTAGAAGAAGTGTCACTCCATTGCTGCCCTGGAATAATAGAGAAATTTCTTCCGTCACTTCACCAGAATGACAATATAACTTCTTAACTCCTACTGTTGTTTCTTTTGATTAGATTTGAAAACAAGTCGTGTTAGTGCACCTCACATTCTGATTAGTGATTTTGACCTCCTTATTCCAAAAACATAACTACAAATATCAAGCAAGCAGCCTTCCACTCTCTGTATATCTAAATGTATTGAAAAAACAAACAAAACCCCACAAGCAAACAAACAAACCAAAAACACAAGTTCCTTCTAACTAATCAAAATAAAATTATTCCCCTAAAAAAGAGACCCCAACATATACACACGGGATTCTAACGTCACTCAAGAATCCTACAGTAGTTGCATAAGAATAAGATTATTTTACGAAAGGAAAAAAAAAAAGGGAATATTTGTATGCACAGAAAAAAAAAGTAAGTTTGAATATACAGTTTGAAATAACAACTATTAAGTTACTGTGTTTATATCCTGAAAAAAGTACGAACTTGCAGACTGGTTGTTCTTCAGAATGGCAGAAGAGCCAAGAGCTCTTTTGCCAAGACAGTTACAGGTTCTGTTCCCTCACAAAAACAGCAGAAAACTATTTCCTCCTTTTTCTCAGAATACAACAGAGTGGTCATGTAAAAGGCACGGGTGGCTCCCAGAACCATGTCAAAGACACTGGCAATTAGAAGTCGCATCAAAATTTCCCCACTTCAGGTACTTAAGGACTCAATAGAATTCAACAGGAATCAGGTGATTTAGGATTACAATTTCTATTTTTAGAAAAGGTTTAGATAATGAAGTAATTCC
This sequence comes from Hirundo rustica, assembly GCF_015227805.2. Taxonomy (NCBI): domain Eukaryota; kingdom Metazoa; phylum Chordata; class Aves; order Passeriformes; family Hirundinidae; genus Hirundo; species Hirundo rustica. The sequence goes on along the minus strand of NC_053451.1, from coordinate 13,381,840 downwards.
AATTTAGTTTCCTAAATAATTATAATGCCCAATTTATTCAATAGTCAATTAAAACAGTATAAAATTCAAGGCTCAGTCCTGCAACCAGCTTCTATCTCTGGGTACTATGAACTTGGCTCTACTTAAAATATAGCTTGGGAATTTGTGTTGAAATGCAAACTTTATTGTATGTATATTTGTGATGGGATCTACCATGTCCATTGGAAATATTCTTCCATGTTCTCTGACACTAAAACCATGGGGCTAAGAGCAATATTACTACTCAATTTAAAGATTAGGGCTTTTAAAATATTTTCCACTCATATGATATTGCATAAATGTCTTTTAATACCACGACATTACAATACAAGAACTAGTCATTTATACTGATGCAAACTTAGAATCACATCTGAAAATTTTGAGGAGGCCTCAAGTCTGCTAAGCTAACATGAACTCCTCTTGTCTTGGTGCAATGTCTTTGTGAGGGACATGGGCTCACTCTGTTCCACACATCTGCAGAACAGCCCCCTTGCCTGACTAAAGAAATCTTCTCTCTTTGAAATACTTCCTTGACAGAAATTACAGGATATTGTAAATCACATTTTGCCTAGATTTTCAAAAGGAATTACTGAAAAACTTCTGGACCCAATAGAATAAAGAAACAATTTTAAGATTTCCGACATGCCTGGTGATGTAGATCTTACTGATGCCTTTTGAAGATCTTCCTGATTTCAAAATGTGGTGGACTGACTCTGGCTAGATGCCAGGTGTCCACTAAGTCCTGTCTCTCCCCTCATCAGCTGGACAGAAGGGAGAAAATATAACCAAAGCTTTGAGGACTGGGACAATGGCAGGGGGACATTACATCAACCTTGGTAACACTGTCAAAACAATCTTCAGAATCAGCTGATGTTTATGTGACCAAGTACAAAGTTCAGGAAGAGAAATTAGATGAAAATCATGAGAAACAAAAAAATAAATTCAGTATCAATTTAACAAAGACAAATGAAAATTAAAACTCAGTATCAATTAAACTAACAAAGAAGAATGAAAATTATAAAAGCAGCTGTAAAAATAGCACTAAAATAATTACCAAAAGATTTAGAAGATGGATAATATGATGCAAAGAATCCTGTACATGTGTCGCTGTGCTCACATCATGATGAGATGGAAAGATTTGATACAGTCATGAAAAGAACCATGATGGGAAAAACTAATGCCTGTGAGCAGCCTCTGCATAATCAACACCTTTTCTTGAGCTAAAGCCTTTTATCTCACTAATGAGTTGTGCAATTCAACACAAAGCCTAAATGCTGCTGCTCTAAGTATATTACATGAGTATTATTTATATGGTATTTCTAGAGACATGAGTGTTTTTAATTCTCTGAAAAAAAACAACCAAAACCCAAAAAGACATACCAGTAAAGATGTGGCTGTATATGTCCCCCAAACCACAAACCCCGCTTTGAATATGACCAGATAAGACACATCCCCCTTCCACCTCAAAGAGTCACCAAGGATAGGTCCCAGCAGATGGGACAAATGTGGCAGATGAAAAAAACCACCACCAGCAAAAGAAACCAAATTCTGAGGCATGTTCATCTCTGTGTGTGGTACAAGAATATATTAAAAAATATGGACCATAATTATCTTAATGATTTATTATTTCACTAGATTTAAAATCAGAAACTCAAAGCCTACTCAGAAAGCAAGAGTCCAGGTCTCACCCTGATGCTCCCACAGTAAAAATAAAATCTCACTGAAAACATGATAGCCTGAGGATTTTCTACCTACCTCCACCTCAATGTGAGGATTTTGGCAAGTTCCCTAACCTATTATCACATCAAAAATCATTATGGAATCTAATAAACTGTTTATAGCCAAAGGTTTCCAGATTTAAATTAAAAGTATAAAGAAGGGAGGAAACCAGAGAGCCAGTACAAATTTCTATGGTATCCATCCTGTATTCTACATTTCTAACGCTTGTGGAGACATCTGGACATCATGCTTGTATGCCTGAAGCTTGACATCTAATTATTGAAGTACCAAAAGAAGGACAAGCGCTGGGAAAAGAGAGGCCTAAATACCACTCTTCAATAGCTTCCTCTTAAAAAGCTTTCTGTTCACCAAGACTGAATGTTGATTGTTATCTTTTTTTGGATGTTGTATAGGTTGTTATACCTGTTTCAGTAAAATAAAAGAACTAGTACGGCACTATGGGGTGGGAAATGTGGAAACTATGTAAGCATGACACTGATCCTCTATAGACAGTATGTTAGTACTTGACCTTTTTGGTTTCTCCCAATGTTTTTGAAAATATTTTACAATTACATATCATAAATGAATCCTAATTTTATGCTCTAAATATTTTCTGGGTAAGATTATCTTTCATAGATGACTTCCATGTTATCTTACAAATTTTTATTAGAGATATAATTACAAGAAAAGGAGAATGATTAATAAAGCATCACTATTTTCCCACTGGCATTTCTGGCCTCATCAAAAGTGTCATCTTTTTGCATAATAGATTGACTCACACTTCAAGTGTGAAACAACACTTGAAATTATCCATGCACATACTGATACATGTCCATATGTTTTTCCATCATCTCTCAAACAATAAGCCAAGGGCAAAATTCTGGTCTAGGAAACCTTCTAGAGTAATTCTTACACATGTATTTTCCAATAAATGTTCCACATCATTGAATTCCACTAGATAATAAGCAGCATACAAAGAATATCCACAAACCACACTTACCAGCATACTGTAACATTTTAAAGAAGTGCACGGGGTTTATCAAAAAATACAAGAAAGTTAGTAATTTTGCTCCCTGTGCAATTCAGATTACAGATTTTTTTAGGATGTATTAAGAACCGGTAGTTATGCACTTCACGTTACTTAACATAAATTGAAAGCGACAGGATAAAGAAATCCAACAAAGGAAGGCTAAAATGATCTACCCCATCACCTACTACAGCAACTTCAAAGAAGCAGTAGATGCTTTAGACTCTGATTGAATGGAAAATAGTTTTGTTTATAATAGGCAGTGTGTGATATTTAATGATTTAGCAGTAAACATGCAAAAAAGTAAACTCTAATATTCATTTACTAAAGCAACAGCCAGTAGTAGAATATAATGAAAAATATACTCAAAATACATTTTACTTTAAAGCAAGCTATTTCAAGAGAAGAGAAACAAACCAAGATTAAAATTAAATATTAAACTAAAACTTCAGAACCTGGTGCATACATCAGTGTCCTGTGGATTAATTGGGAAAATTCATTTACTCTTAGGAGTCCCCACAATAGATTATGTGCTTCCTTGGCCCCATTTCTCATCCTGGTGGTTTTTTCCAAAACAGTATTTGCTAATTGCAGTTCACCAGCCTGGCTGACGAGCCCTGTTTTTCCCAGGCACTGCAAGGAAACCCTGCAAGGAAATCAGTGAGGGGCTTGCAGCACGTGCTCCCACGCAAAGGCAGGATGCAGGAACCCTGTGCCCAAGCCAGAGAAGGATTTGAAGGCAGCAGAGCCACCCCATCCCATGCCTTCTGCCTTCCCTTTTCCACTCCCAATGCCTGCAGCAGTCCCAGCACCTCTTCAGCGCTGCAGCGATGAGACAGGCCACAGGGGAAGTTTAACAACATTCTGAAGGGTCACCTGCTCCCTTTTCATACTGCCTTCATTAAGGTTCTGGTTCTGCCGTGCTTCCTCTGATACCTTCATTCTCTAGGGCACTCGTCCCAGAACAGTCAAATTTCACCTGTGCTGGCATATAAATCTCATAAAGCAGCATTTGCTTCATATTCTGCATTAATATAGAGTATGGGGAGAAAAGTTGCTGCAGGTGCCGATTATGCTTTAGTTGAAAAAGGAGTCACTGCAACATTAGGAAAAAAAATCTGGTAGTTTTTTGAAGGGAGTGTTCTGAGGGTCAGAAGCTAGAAGAACAGGAAGTGAGAAGGAATCAATGTTTATACATTACAAAAGGAAATACATGAGGGGAAAAAAATCTGTATCTGCAAAGACTGTCTAAAGCAAGAATGGTAGCTCAGGAGACTTTTTTATTTCTTTTAGCCATTTGTCCATTCCTGTTCAATTATTTCTCAAGGGAAAAAACCAGCTGTCACCAAAGATCACAGAATTACAGACTGGTTTGGATTTGAAGAGACCTTAAAGATCAACCAGTTCCAACCCCCAAGACACCTTCCACTGTCCCAGGTTGCTCAGAGTCCCATCCAAGCTGGCCTTGGACAGTTCCAGAGATGAGCCATCATCCAGAGCTTCTCTAGGCAACATGTGCATGTGCCTACTCTCTCACAATAAAGAAATTTTCCTAAAACCTAATTTAAACCTAGGCAAAAAGTTCACACCTCCCACCTGAAAAATTCATTACTGTTCCCACATATGGGAATCTGCTCTGGCATGCGGCTGTTAATGTTAACGGATAAAAAACAAACAAAGAAACAAACGATTTAATAAAATGCTCATAAGGCTTTTGTAGTCACACCAGCATGGGCAGTAGCACTATCTTCCCAATCGCTGAATGAAGAGAATGATGAAATCTTTAAGAAAATGTTATCTTCTGACTATATCTCATCTGAATAACCATTTACTGGAAAACTGTCAGCCTTGATCCAAGATTTTCCAGAAGCTTACTTAGGTCTTGTAAAATGTAAGCATTGAAGCATTCCAAAAACCAACAAAACAAAAGAAACTGGAAAAAAAAATATCATGCTTCTCAACAAGGCCACTTAACATTTTGCTGAGGACTGCATAAAAGCAAAGTACGTATTTGAAAAGCCATAATATTCAGGTTTCTGAGCATCACTGATAGCAATGAGTATTAGCCCTATACACTGAAACAACCTTATATATATTAGTCACTTTCTTATAAGAAACAAAACACTCAACAAAAAAGATAGGGAAAGGACATGATACAGATTTCTCTGTTACAGCTAAGAAATGCCCAATGAGCTCTTAATTTTGACCCCAAAATACTGGTATTTCCATGGCCTAAGTAATTCACAATGGTGCAAAATTAATGCTTGGACTCAATGATTTTAGAGGTTGTACTGGTTTCACGTTCACTAAATTTTGGTCTTGGTACTTACTCTTTCTGTGGGAGAGACACTAGGAGAAAAACAAAGCAGGGCCAACCTTAAAATTAACAAATAGTTTTATTAACGTACGCTAAAAGAATAGAAAAAAAAAGTTGGAAAAAGAAATTAAAACAGACTGAAACTTCAAAAACACTCTTCCTTCCCCTTACAAACTGTTTACTTTCTTACAAAACAACATAAAGTGACTAAAATTTACAAGTTTTGTCTCTATCTGACAATAGTCTTTCATCAATTCATTAGGGGAAGAGTATCTTTTAGAGTCATGGATCCCACTGACAACTTAGGACAGTTCTCTTGTGGGTTTTAAACTGTCACAAAAACAACTGCCCGGAGAAACCTGCCTTTGTGACCCTCCCAGGAGCAGTTTCCCAAGCTGCTTATGGGTCATGGGTCTTAGACTCTTGCATACTGGGGTGTCACCTTTTAAAGATGAATAACTCTAAAACAAAGGATTTTTCATTTCAAGGTACAGAGATATCTTCTCACTTCTTCACTGGTGCAGGGGGCTTCTCATCTTTATCTCTGTTCAAGCATCTTATATTACTTAGTTTATCACAAACACCTTTGCTCAAATCCACACACAAAACAATCATCTCCCCAAATGCATATCTTTCCCATGATTTAAAGGAATGACCTAAATATAGAGTTCATTTCCATGGCTCAAGTAAGAATAGAACAACCAACTCTTCAACCCTCTGTCCCAGTAGTCTTTTCACTCTTGCTTTACTGACTTCATGCTGTTGTTCTTTATGTTCACTCTCCTTTCTTACTCTCTCAGAGAAGGGCCAAGCTCTGGAAGCTTCATGTTTCTAAGAAAGAGTTAAATCTGCTCAGAGTCTTTGTCTCTCTCTCTGTAGCTCATGGTGTTAGATGTTCAAGGCCGCGCTGGTGAGGGAGGAAGAACTCACAGAAACATCAGAGATCAGAGCAATTGAACAGTCCAGAATCACAAAAAACCCAGGCAGGATCATAAATGCCTTCTCAGCCACCCCTCGGTGTAAATCGGGGTGGCCTCGGCCCAAATGGTGCCCATAGCACTTACCAAGGCCCAGCAGAGATCTCTCCCTGCTCCAGGGAAGTCTGAAGAAAGTAGCTGTTGTAAAGCAGCAACCTCTCCTTCCCCCCCTTCACCCAGGAGCCGATGGAATCCGGCCAGGCCTCAGGCCAGCTCCCCCCTCAAAAAGGGGGAGCAGCAGGCCCAGCTCGATGTTATCTGTCTCTGTCTGGCCAAAGGAAAGAAGAAAAAAAGACCCACCTACAGGAAATCATGGGGTTTTATATGGTACTTCCCAAAGTCGCAGCCAACAATTTCAGTGGTCAGAACAGATGCCAATACTCCAACTAACTCCCTGATAAGTCTCTGTCTCTTCCAAAGCAATTCCCAGGTCCTGACCTGGAGAATTATTCTACATTCTTCTATAACTAAAAAAAAAGCAAACTGTACTAACCCATGACAACCTTAATGATTATGTGAAAACATACCTTTACAAAAGCACACAATTCCTATTCTGGGTACAATTTCTCTTTTTAGAGCCCTTTTTGGAGAATCATACAACTAATGAAAAATCTGTCCTGGATTTTCAGAAAGAAACAAAACACCCAGACAACACAAGACATTTACAATATTACTAGGATTTACACAGTTATTACCAATCCTCTATGTTTTGGGTTTGTGGAACTAAAATCATCATTTTTTGAACTGCTAAATTTTTTAAATTGGTGGCAGGCCTGGATTGTCCTGTTTGCTTCAGTATCATATTCTAAAACTTATCTATTTTGGCTAAGACCTACAACAAAAACACAGAGCATATGTATTTGATCCAGAACAACTACTTACTAGTCTATTCTTTATTTAAAAATCAATGGAGACACTTTAGAGGGGGCAAGTATTGATTTTGTGCCCCTAAAGGTGCCTATTTATCCTTCTTGACTAGAAAGGAACTTCAAGCAACTAGTTCAGCTAGACAGGTTGTAGACTCGTAAAATTAAAAGGAATCCCACCCCAAGGCACTTAGAAATAGTCAGATTTATCATATATGTTTTCTACTCCACAGTGTATATAGAAGTTTGGCCACGCTCCTTTCCCTAAAGGTAGAGTGCAAAATTAGTTTGTTTTAAATCCCTAGTGAGACTCCTATTACAAGTAATTAAAGTTCAAGTCACAATCTCATAAATGATAATGAACTTTGAAGGCAGAAGAAAATTAAGTAATATTTGGAATGTAATAATCAGACTACTTCTAAAATTTATGACATGGAAAAGAACCCACACCATTGTGTTGCATCAGGGGGTTGAAAAATTTAAGCAACTCTATTTTTGGTAGATGGGAAGCTGTGTTTTTAATTCTCACATCATGAAGCACCAAACATGCTGTGCAAAGAAATTTGACCTCAACATATTGACTACACCTGGACAGTACAGTACTCCAGCACAACAAATAACTTATTATTACAAAATGTCTAACGTAGAAATTATTCTTTTAAAAATCTCTACATTGGGAGGTCCTTTTTATTCTGGTCTGGTTGTTGCTTTGTGTCTAATGATTACTCAGAAGTATTACTGCCAAATGGAGATCAGTAGGGTTACCCTTAGTTAAAGATAATTCTGCACTTAAGTGCAGTAATGTATTATACTTTATACAGCAAAGAACATATTCTAAAAATCCTATCTTCAGCTAGAGGTCATTTATTCCTTTCTTGAATAAGAGCTTGTTCTTGAAACAAGTCTTAGTGCCTTTCATTGGATGCGATTATAGTTGATATGTTCCTCCTCTCTTTCTCAAATATATTTTCTAGTTACTGTTAATTGACAGTTTATCTATATACTTCTCTTCCAGTACAGACTAAAACATTTCAATTTTAATATATTTCAAATTCCATTAGAGGTCCATTTGAGATAGTAGTGAACACTAGTTTTTCTTTCCACCTCACCTTGTATCATTCAAAATATACTGAGAGAGAAAATATTATTCTCAGGTACTTTCTTGCTCCCTGCTTACAGACTGAGAATTTAGTCACACAGAGACTTCAAATAAATATTTCTCTCCACAACAAGAGCCATGATTTGACTCTAGCCATTCTATTACAGCTCAGCAGACTTGCCCATTTCACACCTGGAGGCAACTGATGGAACAACTCCATGGCAAAAGTCTCCATTAGTTCTTACAATTAAAGTTTATTGAACAGTCTTAGGATCACCAAGAATCAGCTTCCAAACTGAAAATAAGTAAGCTTACAAGCTTTACTTAGCATTTATTTCCTAACCTTGGTAAAAGGAAGCTGCAACTTCTGTGCTAAGGTTAAAGAACAGCTATTGTTGAACTTAATGGAAAAGAACAGAGGAATTGTGTTGCTAGCTAAAGCAAAAGTGAACTGTGTCATATGTAGGTTTTAATATTTAATGAATCTATATGGCTGCAATCTATTATGTGACAATTTAATTATATGACAAAAAAGTTTGATAAATAATATTGTGGTAGGACATCTAATTCATTATTTAGCAAAAAAAATCAATACTTCCATAACTCATATTCCTACACACACACATAGTCACACACACACAAGCTTTTTCAAGTCGGCAAAAATTCAGACACCATAGGCCATCCATTTTCTGGCCAGGACAAGTTCAATTTGAAGTTTAATCAGGCCTAGATAGGAATGAATTTTATTTATTTATTTTTAAACTGGTAGATCAGAAATGATTGCTGCCAAGATGTTTTTCCTCTGATAGTTTCCTGAAAGTGTTGTATAACTAGGACTATCTTTTATTTTATCTTGTACTTGACAGACAAAGATGAAATTCCAGATCCCACAAAACTGTTGTTTGAGTTGATGGGATCACTGGGGCGAGTAGCCAGGCAGGTAAAGAGTGTCCTCAGGATTAGTGCTCAAGTTTGGACACAGCACAATCAATAACAGGCAACAAAGGAAGTCCTCCTGAAGGACCATGGTAAAGGAGTCCTTTTTTTCCTCTGCAAACCATTCAGATAAAAGTAATGTCAAGGGAGTCACCCCTGAGGCAGAGTAAAATATTTCCAGGAAAAAGCAAGAATGAGGGTGACAGGCAGGCAGAGCTGAAGGGGGCCATCAGGCATGAGGAAAGGGACAAGTAGAAGTGCACTCCAAAGTCCTGCACTCAGGAATCCAGAGCAGGGGGAAATGACTGAAGGGAGCATGTGAAAGGAAACGGGATGAGGTACATGAAGGATTGGCAATCAGCAGCACTTTGAGATCCCTCTCTATGGTTCAGATAATTTATTTAGAACAAATAATCCCTCCCCAACTGCTCAAAGTCTACTCACCCTTCTATATGACTTGTATTTGTATCTATTGGTTTGTCGTATCATTCCTGACATTTTGCAGCTTACTGAGCAGTACAACCCAAAGTCTTAGTGTTTTCAAGTTATGGAAAGTAACCCTAATTTAGTTCATCAAAATGATAGATTTAATATTTTGGCCCAATTCTGCTCTACTTGCATGTCATCTTTAAAATTGGGTATCGATCGTACATACTCTGGTGTTTTCAGTGAACTTGTTTCTTAAAAAATATTTTTTTAAATGAACACTTTCTTACTGATGTCCAAATTACTATTTGCATCAAGTGTATTTATCACACAATTTGGGGATGATTAGTTTGATGCTAATGCATTGAAATTTTTGTTTAATTCTGAAAGTATTATCGCTTTAACAAGGATTTGTCACAGTGCTTTTATTGCATTTAACTTTTTTAGCAAATGTAATTGTTATCTCATACTTGATCTAGGGAGTTCATTCTGTCCTCCTGAATTTATGCAAATATTTTTTCATTATGTGGCATCTTGGCTGTTTCTGCCTGGGATGCTGTTCCCTGTCAAGGGTTTTTTTTTAGTGGACGCTTGAGGAATTTGTGTAGGCCCATGTAAAAACTCTCCTCTCCTGGGGTACTCTGAAGAAATCATTCTTGGTCCAAATATAAATATATATGTATATATACACACACACATCTAAACGAGCCAAGTTCCAAATACCAGATGAGAAAAATATAGAATTCATCATTTCTTGGTGCATGAATTAAAAACGTGAAATTTGCTAGCAATACACTTCTGGAAATCTAAACACCTCTGTTTACGTAACTTTATTTCCTAAATTTTAAAGAAAATATTCAGATCCTAGACCTAGGATTTTGGTTAAATGCTTTGTCCTGTTTTTAATTGGGTACAACATGTTTTCAGTTTACTCTTGAATTCTATGTTACAGCTTCTAATGTTGAAAATAAGGGAATAGAGAAATTATTGGGATTTTGCTGCAGTGAAGCATTTAATTCATTAAGCATACGTCTGACTCTTCAAAAATCAATGTTTGTAAACAGTTTTTCTTTAATCATTATCTAATCTTGATCAGCCAAATTGAACAGTTTCCTAGTATCTGTTTTCTTTATAGTTTAATTAGAAACCCCAACATTATCCAGAGAAAACAAGGTGGTACAAAACTTTGCCATTGAAACCATATCTTATGTTTGTAATCAAAAAGTCCTAACCTCTTTTCAAAAAAAAACCCAAAAACCACAAAACAAAAACAGACAAAAAAGCAAACAAACAAAACCACAAAAAAAAAAAAAAAAAAAAAACACAAAAAAACACAACAACCCAAAAAACATAGGGAAGCTAGATTTTCTTGTAAAAAAAATAATCTTTTGCATTATTTGACAACATGAGTAGAGTCCTGCTTCTCCAATCTCATGAAAAAAGAAGGTGCTCCATTCTCAAAAAGTTAAAGTTCACTGAAGTATAAAATGTAAAAAACAAAAACCAAAATAAAACAAAAGAGTATAGTTTCACAGTATTTATATGGCTTTGGAAAGGATTACATTGAATCTCATATTAAGGAACATATTGTATGAAATCACACACCCCATTTGTAACATCCCTACAGATACATTGCATCATGTATGTAACTGGATCTGCTTCTAGAACTTATTTCACACTGGTAGAAGCCACTTCCTTTGGCACCTCATCTTGTTCCAAGTAATTATCAACCATCACCTGAACACTCATTTGCATATGTAGTAGGACATTAAAATTGAATTAATTAGCACCTGGATAACAAGGATGAACTCCCACCCTAGACCAATGGCACAGCTGCACTGCATTCCTTAAGAGGGACAGCAGCAGTGCTCCTGCAATCCAGGTGTTAGCAGTTAATAAAGAGGAATGAAAATAATTGTCACCAAGACTGCTTAGTGAATGGCATTATGAAAGGCACCAGAATTTTTTGCTGGGACAAGAGTGAAAGCATTTTCAACAACAACAAAAAAAAAAAAACACCTGAAAGGAAAAATTCAAGGCCAACACCTGTGTTTTTGCATGCACCTCCAGTACTAATTGCATAAATTACATTTCAGAGATAACAAACCGGTAAGTGACCCTGGAAATGTATTTGTTGTAAAAGAACAAAACCTGCAAAATATTAGCTGTGCTGTCAGACCTTTCAGGAAGAAGAAAGGCAAATTCAAATTCTCAGGTCTCTTTCCCAGGAAAGAAAATTATCTGACCACATAAGGTTCGTTAGTAAATTAATATTCTCAATACCAAAAATATTTACTTAATTGAGCATAGTGAGCTAGTAGAGTTTTGTACTTACTGTCTGCTGGAGGGGAGTTCAGATTGGCCCAAGTTCTGGTCCTACTGACATACACAAAGACCTCAGGCACAAAGGTTTAAATAAGATTCCTGTGAAAATCACAGGTGATGCTAACCAAGAGGGTGTGTCCAGAGCTACATTAAGTTAAAGGTAACTCTCCTGTAAGTGGTACAAAATCCATCCCAATAGTATGGGTGATCTGTGAAAAAATAAAGAGTGCTACTTTAAGAAACCTTCCATGAAGACTATCTGTTGCTGCTGGCTGGAGTATACTTTGCAAGGTTTGGCTATCAAACCTGCTAATCTCCCTTGAGTTCATGTCAAGAATTTTAGCTGGATGTATGTACCTTCCCTTTCTCTGTAGGGATACAACTGGGGTCCAGCTGTTATCTCAGATATGAACAATTTGAGGTAATTTTGCATTACACTCAATACAGAAAGATCCAGAAGCCATTAGTGTGTGATGAAGATTGCTATTAAAAGCACATTAGGCAAAATGGCAGCTGAAAATAAAATCTCAAGGTCCCTCCAATATATTTGAGGGGTGCTCCACTAATTGAGAACAACTTCAGAAATAAGTGTGTGTCTATGGGGTGGCCCTTAAATGCTGTTCTCTGTCAAAAGAGACTTGATTGTCTGAGAGCGAGAATCTGGATAAGCAGCATGAGAGGAATCAGTGTGTCCTTGCACTGGAAGGTAACCAAGTGCAGAGCCTCAAAGGTTATTCCAATGAAGTGCTGATGTCTTTCTCTACCTGATGCCACAGAAGATTGGAACATATGACAAATGTTTTTAATTGCTGTTTCTGCATGTTACATTTCTAGATGCCATTGCCCCATTTTTGACTGATTTCTATAGAAATCTAAAAAAAGAAACCTGATTTTTGCATTGCAACTGTTTGCTTCCCATTGATAACTTTTGAAAATTTTTCCCTTATTAGTTAAAAGTTATTCACCAAACCCCTTGGCTGCCTGTTCCTACACAGAGCATATGTAGGACTTTGGAAGAAGCTGATCAGTAAGAGACCGAACATTTCATGTACCCTATCAGATCTATAAGGAAGGCTAAGGAAAGAGTTTTGTGGTAAACTTTCAATTTGTATGCTTAGCATGTAAATTTTCATTTATATTCTGAATGGATGCTCTGGGTGCATTTAATTAGTTCTTAGTGTAAATATTTTTTGTGCATAATTTGGATAAGATGCCTAGTTGGATTTTTTTTTTTTTTTTCTATTCATCAACATTTGAAAACAACCAATGGTTCTAAAAACACTGTAAGTTTAGCAAGAATACTTTATTGTTATTATTTTATTTTGGTCAGATCTGTGTCAATGGCACCAAAGTGCAATGTATTGGTGTCTCCATCTTCAGACCCTGTTGAGGTAAGGAGCATATCAGTACCCAACACAAAAATAAAAGCAACATAATAATAAAATATGAATGCTGCTCAAAGGCAGTAACTCAAAACTATAGCTCATGCTTCCTTCTTCATTTAGGTTGGTCCTCAGCAATTTTGTGTCATAGAAGTAGTAATAAAATTATATTAGACTTGTTTCTGTTTCTTTTTAGACTGGGAATTTAAATCTACTTTTCAACAGTTAATTCTTTATTACCTCTTCTATTATTTGTCACTTTGTGCCTTGTTCTTAATTCTTCAACATGCTTTGCCATAAGACAGAAATGGCATGTAGCACATGGAAATAATATTTGTGCCACAAAAATGTAACCATGATGAAATAAAATATAAAGCCAATTAAAATTTTGCTTATGAAGATAAGAGATTTTATTTAGTAATTTCTTTTAGACTGTTGCAGCAGGCTTAGAAATGAAGGAAGCAACAGTGTTTCAATTAACTTCCCTGAAATTGCAAAGGACGCTGGATATTTAATTTGGGCTTTGAGTCCTCTATGTGTCTGACAAGCTGACCAATATGAAGGCCCTTCACAAAAATTACTATATGTATTAAAGTTTTAAATTATTCATATGATGAAATGAAGTGATCAACAAAACCACTGGATAATTAATGAAGTTGTCATCTTGACAAGACTAATAATAAGCTTCTCCTTGGTAAATAATCAGCAATTCCTCTGCTATAATCACAAAAGCAGTTCTATTTTATGTTTAAAAGTTAATGGAATAGAAATATCAAAACTTAAAAGCAGTTTGTTGAGTTTTGCCAATAGTTCAATGATTTTACGTGGTTTCATATAATTGGTTACTAAGTCAGTAGTTAGCTGCTGTGCGTGTGAATTTACCTAGGAAAATCAGGCATGGTGCAATGTACCTGGAAAATAATAACTTTCTTGATAATATTTTTAGGAGACATATTAAGAAGAGGCAACAGCAGTAATAAGATGTGTATACCTACTAAATCTAGTACCACTGTAATATGTGGAATGATCTGTGGATTTCTTATTCTTTAATTAAAGATCCTGTCGGTTTAATCATACAGCGCTGCAGTAATAATGCTGAACTGGATAGATGAAGACAAAGGGCATTAACATAAGGCTACAGCAAGGCAGATGCTGCAACAACCCAGCTCTGTCAAACCTCATCTCTATTGTTGTATTGAGGCTTCTTCAAACCCCATCTCCACTTCTGACAGCAATGTCCTAAATTTTCTTCAAATCTTCTGTAGGACAAGCCATGAAAAGCAGTTTGCACCTGTGGGAAGAGTCCTGGCAGACATGGCAGGCTAAGACTTTGTGTAAAGACTCCATTTTCTTATCAGTGTTGGAGTGAGAAGAAGCGGCTGGAAAACATCTGTTGAAGGTCCAAAGATGTACAACACCCCATCTTTCAGACGTTGCCTTCTTTAGTGGCTTTTTTTTCCTATATTCCTCATATTTGTAGAGTATTACCACAGTAACATTTCTGTTTCTGCTTTTCTAGTTCCCTATGAAGCATGTACATCTGGGTGAGTTTATCACTTTACATCGCAGTAAGGACCACTTCCCTAAAAAACCTAGGCTCTTGTACCATTTTGTCAAAACACAGAATCTGCAGGCCTCAACACTGCTTATTACTCCATTCCAGCCTGCAAATTCTAACTTGGACTGGCCCATATGTACAGGGAGCAGTGTATATTTTTCTTTGGTTTTGAGAAATAAAAGAAATGAGAAATGGTCCCAGTGCTCTATTAGTTGGCTGTGGGCACATATTTTCACACAAAATCTGGATACCATAAACCCTCTGGGCATTGGCATTTCCATTTTGGTAATGAAGGCATTTGGTTGTTATAGACAGAAGGGACCAGAGAGGAAAAGAAGCATATTCCAAATACTTCCTAAGACAAAAACCAAAAAAGGCAACCTTTTTTCTTTTTGAAGATAGGTTGTTAAAAATGCAGCTTTGTCTTTTTCATTGATAAAAGTCATGTCGATATTTTAACTCCTTACACTAAACCACCTAAAATGAAGTTTAAACTGCAGAATCTACACTGCAATCACTACAGGCACTCCAGACACTCTCTGTGCTGTCCCAGGAACATCTGCTACTTTCTTCTGGGTAAAAATATGTTGTTTGTAACTTATCTTCTTTCTACCCAGAGGCAGTGAAGGTTTTCCATTCCTTTTTTAACTCTTATGTGGCAAATTTTGTGTCCTTTTCTAGTCCCCACCAATAACTGCTTCATGCTGTTCTCACTAATTGTGTGAACATTTCCAGAACCCCTCTCCTCTCAATGTGGTTTATTGATGCACTGCACAGCAGAATACAAAACAGACTTTTTCAATATTCACACAGAAAATTCATAGCTTGTTACAACAAGGGAAATCCCAAACCCTTTCTGAAGGAAAACCAGCTTCCAACCAAGAGGGGCTCTAACAAGGGAGACAAGGGACATGATACACGTGATACAAGTACCAGGATTTTGGTGCCAAGTTCCAGTGCTTTGGGAAAAGGGGTGGGAGCAGTGATGCTTTTATCTTCCTACCTGGGAAGCTGCCATGTGCAAATTAACAGCTACAATCCCACTGCCCTGGGAACAAGTAGTACAAGGAAATTTTGTCTCTGCTTGGTGGAGAAGATTCTGTTCCTCCGATCATCAGCTCACTTCCTATTCTTGCTACCAGATTCTAAAGCAACAAATACTTGATTTTTGTAAGTATACTAAAAATGCTGTAGGGTACATGTATTTAGAGTGTCCATTCTTCTGAAATCTAAATATGCAAACACAGTATACTTTGCATTTTGAGGGAGGTAAAGCCTCAATGGCAACATCTCTGTGTCAGACCTTCTTTGGGGTGTCACGCCACCTACTTGCAGCGGAGAAACAGTTAAAGCAACTTTTGCTTGGGCATTTCTTTAAGTTTATTTGTGAACACATATTCCAAGCATGTACTTTAAACACGGTAACTTGGCATTGCGTTGGCAAATCTGGTTCCATATCATTTGGGTCCCAGATTTCACATCTTACGCTCCACGCTCACAAAAACCCGAAGGCAGTGTTTTTGTCAAGTGAGTAGGAGTGATATTCTGGGAGACAGGCAGCAGAGAATGCATAGCTGGTGATTTTATTTGGAAGTGGATTGCAGGGATTAGGGTGCGGGGTTTGATTTTTTACAGAGTGCTGAAGGCTAACAAAATCCCCCATTTCAAGTTTTCTTTATTTCTTGCACAAAATAATAGTTTCCTGATTGCCATGAGACAGCACACTAAAGTGTGAAAATACTGTAGCAGCTGTGGTGGTGGCAACACATGTCATTTCTGTGCATAGGCTGAGGTTTTTCTCATGAGACTCTTAAATAGATGCAATGAAACATTCAATACACACAGTTAATATCTAACAGTATTTCCTGCATGTGTCTGTGTGCTATACTGGCAATATCTGGAATGACTGCCAGCTTTTACAAATAAAAGATAGGTATGACAGTATCCTGATACTATTGAAATATATCCCAATCAAAACAGAAGGACTGATTTTGTTTCTGTGGTCTTTGTTTGGCATTCCTTATGGAGAAAGTAATTAATACAATGAGGCAGGAGGAGGACTGTCTCGTGGGATACACAATCCTTTTGTAACTTGATTCAATTATTTTTTCCAAGTTATAATTCTTCAGTGATTGCTCCACCTTCTCTTCCTTGCGTTTTTATAAACTAAAAAAAAAAAAAAAAAAAAAAAGGAATGAAGCAAAATGACAATGACACTGTCGGTGTGACTATAAACTTCATGCTGAAAATTCATCCTTCTGTGCATTAAGTGAATTCCTGCTGGAACAGGGCAGCTGATCGTAGACATTATTCAGCAAGCTCCATTTGTATGCTCTTTCACTGGAACACATGCTAGTGAGATGGATGATTAAAATCTTACAAACCCTAGAGCTCTCCCCAGACTCAAACTCTGCTTTTGTTCTGCAGCTTTCAGAGCATTTCAGAACTAAATCAAAACAGTTGTGGCAGAAAAAAATGGAAGCTTAACAGTGTGCTGAGTGCCACCCTCTCTTAAAGAGGTGAAAGAGGGGATGCAAGATGAACACAGGGCACAGAGCTCACCTGAAATCTTGAGGAGTAACCATGTCACTGACTTCAGGATGTGGCTCTAGCATCACATTTTTTTATAGTTTTTTTTTGGAATCTAAGGTAAACCTTTTCCCTGTGCCAAACCGATCTCTGATTTAAAAAAAAAAAAAAAAAAAAAACAAAAACAAAAAAAACAAATATGTACAGCATCTAAGCTGATAAACGATTGAAACCTCTATCCCTAAAATTTCTCAGCTCTGAGAACTAACTGTCTTCTGCAATATTCTCAAACTACAACTTCACTGGTCCCACTCAAGACAATAATCTATTTTACTTCAGCAGATTTTAAAGCAGATAGAAATTATTATCAAGCCTGGCTTGATTTTATATGTGTCACTGTATATTTCATTCTACTTTGTAGCAAATATTAAATATGATATCTCATTGTCTTAAATAATGTGATTTATTGTCATGCCTTTTTTTGGTGTTTTGGTGGGGTTTTTTTGTGAAAGAAGTATTCAAACTCTTCAAATTAACCCCACCCCCAGCAAACCTCTAAGACCCTTTTCCTGTACCAAAGAGCTGCTAAATCTAAAAATCTAAAAATAATGTTCTGTATGGGAATGAACTGTCATTTTTCTGATTTAAATTTATAAAAATCCACATAATAGGAATGCTTATGACTTGAAATTGGCACCGGTCCATTCACCACAAAGTATACAGACACCTTGATCACACTTTTATTACCCTCCGTAGCTTTGTGTATTTCATATGAATGAAATAAAAAAATCAGTTTTTGATATCAAACAAGCAGCCAAGTGTGGGTGGTCATACTCCAGAAAACAGTAGCTATGTGTTTTAATAAGCTGCTTTAATATTCAGCATTAATCATTGGAACTGGGCCCACACAACAGAATCTCGTGTGTCTGCTTTGTGAACCTCCAAAATCAGGAAGGCTCTGAGCAAAGTGATGCACAAGGCTGGTTTGTGCTGCAAGTCTAAAGCATGCCTTGGTAATATCTCAATAAATAGTAGTTTTGTAGCCACAGTTATTAAATAAAAAATACACTTTTATTATCTAGCATGTCTGCAAGCCATCTGCGAATTGATGGGGTCTATTGAAGAAAAAAAAAAAAGAAAAGGGAAAACTGAGCTGTCCATGAAAGCCCATTTTGAAAAGCCATAAAAATAATAGGCCAAATATCGGTTCTCTGTGATTTTTTGATCTTGAAAAGCTTCATTGGTTTCAGTGGAGCTACGTTGATTTTCATCTGCTACATATCCATTCCTTAGCATATGCAAAAGTTCTGTTATTTGTCTGCATTTCTTATAAAGCTGAAACAGATTAAAAAAAAAAAAAAAAAAAATCCAAACCAAAGATATCCTCCCAAAGCCACTGAAATTGCAATTACTGCTTTACCTTAAATCTGTTTATCTTTAAAATATACATTCTATTTTTAAATTTTAGAATATGGTTGGATTTTATATATCTACCTAGAACGTTATTTTACTATTTTACTGTTATTTGCAGATGAATCGCAGTTAGGAAAGGAAACTCACTGAAGTCTGGAATTTTACCTTTTCAGTTACGGGAGTTTAGTGGACAGCTGCAAACTAAAATAATGCCCTTGGCACTTCAGTCTTGGAAGAAAATAAAACATTTCAATGTAAAGATGCCAAAGCATACATCACAACAAAAACTGACAGTGATTTTGTAATAATTTTGTCTATTTTATTGGCATGCTACATTTCTGAGGGGTTTGTGAGGAATCCAACTCAGTGACAAACTGAGCTCTGTCTATGAAAAATCAATTATTTTGATTGGATTTTTAAAAGGCATTTCAATGCTGTACCAATTGCACATCACTTACGAGGCTTGAAATGCACCAGAGCACAGCATTTCCCATTTAGCAAGCCAAGAAAGTATCTTAGGCACTGCAGAAAAGTGTTTCACTGCATTTTGCAAACAGAGTGTTCAGGTGGAAGGAAGAGCATCCTTTTTCTGGTTCACAGCCATACTTCCTGAAAGAGCCTTCCCTGAGCATCCCCCATCACCCAGAGCTCACATGAGCTCCCAAATTGGGATCGTAATTCTGCATACAGATACATAGGTGTTAATTTCCCTATCAGCTGCCCTATTGAAATGATTGATCATTCACAGACATTTTTCACTGACATACACCAGACATGACACATCTAAGTACTTGCAAGAACAAGGTCAAGGTGTAAATAGTTTGCAGAGCAACACATTTCAGTTTTAACAGGGATTTTAAGATTAAAGTTGAGTTCACATTAAAAAATAGGAGAGGGCAAATGAAGGTCAGGTTCTGAAATACTCAGTCAAAAGTATATACAGGAATTGAAACAAGATGTCATAGACAGTATTTGATAGTCAATAAAGGATTAGCATTCAGGTTCCTCAATCCACTGTCTTCAGCTCCTCGATATCAGTGCAAGAAATCTTGCAAGTATGAAAATATATGTAAATGGGGCCTTATTTTTTTCTTAGGTATTGAACCCTTGGAGTTCATATTCTCAAGTTCACTGTAATCATTTCAAGAAGGCAGTTACTGAAAGAATAGATTTTCACACTGCTACAAGCCCTTAGAGACTTAAAAAAAATTCCAAAGCACTGGAAGGCTCATGACAGAACTGCTGGAACCTGGCTTGTGCGGAAAACTTGCAGAACAAAGTTCAATCCCCTGTTATTACAGGTGGCCATCTCATAGAATGTTTAAAAATAGGATTAATCTCCATCTTAAAACTAATTAACTTTTTGCCCCCGTGACTCCCAGTGGGAGACTATTTTCCAGCATCTCATGACTCTGTCACTTAAAAACCTCTTTATTTTCAAACATACATACACTTATTTGCTACCATTTTCTACCTAACTACTTCTCTAGTGATATTTTCCCTAAGCCCTTTTCCCATTTTCCCCATTTTCTTTTTCCTGTTGAGGCAGTCATAAAGAGCAATTGTAAAGACTCCTTTTCTAAATTTTTCACATTTTGTCTACGACAATATCTTTCATCTTCTCCTCTTACAGTATTTGTGAACTCTAGTTACTGTATTATCTTTGCATCTCTCCTAGTCTAAGTTTTCTGAACCCGGGTGAAGAGGACTGCACACTATGTTCCAGTGAGAGCCCACAAGTGTCCCGCATGATGAATTCCTATCTCTATTAGTAACATGATAAATAGTCACATCCCAGGGTCTCATTCTCAGGGCTATGTCATTTTGATAGTTCCAGTATCCTGGTGATGCTCAGAGGAACCAAAAACTTCCCTTCTTCAGATATTTCCTTCTTAACACAGATCATGGAGGACTTTCCATGTAATAACTTCGGCAGCAAAACTTGCCAGTACATTCTTATTTTTAATACAGAAAATATTAAATAATGCTGATCCTAACTCCTGAAGAATCCTGCTAATGAATGTATGATTTTTCTAGTTTACCCATTATTATTTGGCTTTCATTCAACTTCTTACTGCTTTACAGTTGCTCTGTTAAAACCCTGTCTTCTCATGCTTCACTAATTACTTCATATAAAATGCTTTAGTGAATCCAAATAAAGCATGCACTAGAATTCCATTTATAAAATCATTTTGTATAACACATTTGTACAACTTTTACAATCTTTTCCCGTTAATATTTTGTATTTCATATCTTTTAATCTCTTTTTGTTCCAGAACCTTAACTACACTGATGTGCAACCAGCAGGTTTGTCTGCTTTCATGTCTCTCCTGTTGAGGCCTTGGTTCTTCACGGTTCATCTGCTTGCAGAAGTTAATTTCCTTCATTTTTCAAACTCCATCTCTCTGAAAATATTTATTCTTCCATTTAATTTTAGCTAAATGAAATAATGACTCCTCAATTAGACACCACTGTGGCAACAGTTATAGAAAGTAAAATATTTTAAAAATAAAACTTATAGGACTGATCGATAATTTAAGTTAAGAAATCTGTTGGCTGCCACTTGCAAGCTTAATTGCATTACCATTTCTTTTAATAGTAGCAGGATACAATGTATTGCAGGAAAGCCAAGATATTTTACTGATGTATGAGAGTTAAATGTTTCCCAATATTTATCTGATTCATAATGCTACAGATTGTTCTTATCTTTGTTCAGATGGATCCTCTGGGAAACACCAAAAACTTTCCTGACATTGCGCTTCTCCAAAGTAGTCATCATCTTAGAGTGTTTTATTTTATTCATCCTTCCTACTACTCCACAGTCAATAATGACGTAGATTTTCTTACTCAAACACATTTCTTCATTTCTGTCTTCCTTAACAGCATATGAAACTTTATTTTGCCTAAAGACAACCCTACCATGCAACACAATGGGGCAAATCTGATTTTTTCTGGCCATCAGGACTGAAATCTCTATCTGGAACAAACACAACTTAGCTAAGCTCCATTAATTGAGGATTTTTGTCTTTTACTTTGCCACTATTCCTTTCCTGCCTACCATGTGAGGACCAGACGCCCACTAAAAAAGTGCAAAGACAAATGACAAAGACAAGCCCACGTTCTCAGCAGATCCCAGCCACAAGTTCACTGCTGTACAGACATAGCAGTCCTTCCACACAAAGTTGACCTCAGTCTTCTGATCCCACCTGAAATCCTGCATCCTAGGTTCTAGTTTTGGCCTTCTGTTTTTAGGTTTTGTTCAGAGCATAATGATAAGGTTTTCTGATTCATTTTTCTGAAGGAAATAGGCAGAGCACTACAACTGTCTGCTGTATTTATCCAGATACTGATCTAGTAAATTTAGTACTTTATTTTTTCTCTTACACTGATTTTCTCTTCTTGCATCCAAAACTAGATGCAGAGATTAAGCAGTCAGTGTTGATTTCCTCCTCTCATTCCTTAAATTAAAGATGCTCTTATCAACATCACAGAATTTGGCAGTAATGCTGTCTTTAGGCATCCATCAGAAATTATCAGCTTTATCAGAGATAAAGAGAACGACCTTGTAAGAGAATATAGTGCCATTGGGATTTACCAGTGAGAATTAATTATATTACAAATTGTTTAAAGTTACATTGGGCGTCCTAAACTTTATATTTCTATGTTGAACAAGAAGAAATAGTAACACCAAAATATTATGTTCTAAAAAACTCTGAAGTGAATAAGAGGAAATATCAAGCTCAGAAATATGTTAAAAGCAAATCTTCAAGGAAAGACATATTAGGAGTGACCGTGTCAGAAAGTTACATTCCAACGACCTCTGGAGAATGTGTGCTCCTCGAAACAGAGTTAAGTACATGTCATCTAGCAAATGGAACCATTACAGAGAGACATTACATGTACATTGACACAGAAACGTATTGGTTGCTAATTCCAGCCCCGTATTTATAGCTCCACAGGTGAGAAGATCTCCCGTGCAGAGTAAATGTGCCTCATCTTTGCTGAATGCATCAAGAACCTCTCATTTTCCATATGGATGTGGGAGTGGCTTCCACAAAGACATCCCCATTGCTTGTACCCAGCTTTTCACTGACCTTCTCAGAGGTGTCTTAGCAGCACTAATGTGGGTGGCAGAAATGTGTTCTGCCAAGCATTGTCACCGAGACACACAAAGCAATCACACACGGACACGAGATTTTCACGGAGGTCCTTCCGATCCCAGCTCACAGCTGGGAGAGCCGAGAGAAGAAGAGACCCCTTTGTTTATTTTTTTACTTTTTATACATTTCTGGGTCTAGCAGAAGATTGGCTTTTTGGGGTTTCCACCCCTCAGCCTCAGTGGCCAGACCAATTTTCAGTTACAATTGTTTTCAGGTTATAAATATGCAAACAAAGGACAGAGAATGAAAAACAAAGGATTTGTTTATGTTACATCTGTGAGAAAGGTAGAAAACTGCTCTTAATATTGTACAATAACTAAAAAGATCTGACTCCATTTAAGAAAATCAAAAGACTCAGAAAAACCAGGGTAACAAAGCATCTTCCAAGGAAGGAAAATGAGCTGTTCCAAGACTGTATCATTTAACTTTGGCTACATTTCCATACCCCAGGATTTGTTCAAGGTGTGCTTAGGGACACACTTCGCTTTGCAGTTAATATGACCTTATCTTAATCTGCTGCAGAAAGGAAATGCACTCCTATTCCTGAAATGTCCTGGAAAACACAAATGCTAGTACTGAAACTTTATTATAGTTATACAAATGTGATGGAAAATGGAAAGAAAGTCTGGACTTTGCTGCTGAAACTGGTTTGCTAGATATGTTTAGAAAATAAACGTGTCTCCACAGTCCACAGTGCTCCCAAAAGGTGAAACCATAGTCAAGAATAAATAATTGCATATTTGTGGAGGTTTTCCCTCAGCAGGCTTTCCTTCACATCTCCTCTGGTCATTGCAGTATTTGAGGTTGGTGTGAAGATCACACAGCTTGTCTGTTTTCACAGACTCTTGCTCACCTCAGTACACCTACTGCATCCCAATTGTGAACTGGCTCTGAATTTGACACTCTAAAAGGGAGCAGAAATGTCACATTTTCTGTAAGGATGACTGAGACTTTTCTGGTTCAACCAGCATTCCAGGGGATCCTTGTTAAAGGAGGAAGGCATCCATTCAATGCCATTCACTATTCATATATACTGCAAAGTGGCTAAAGTAATGGTGTTATAAATATTATTCTCATGTATTCAGGTCTTGTTATAAAGGGAAGCCATTTTAAGCCATTGGATGCAAAAAGGAAGAAAAAAACAATTTTTTTTTCAGCTGGTATTGTATTATTGTAAAATTAAGATGGAATGATTAAAAAGGCCTGATCATTTTATGGATAGATTTTTTTTCTGCTTCCGTGCATGTTAATTCTAAAGTAATATATTTGCTACAGACTATTTCTATCCACCTACTTAATTAGAGCACCAATTAAAGTGTGGTGTGGGAAACACTGTGGAAAATGCACCCTCTACTGGCTCCTAAAAACATGTTATAGAAGTTTGAAAATTTCTGAACTATTTTCCCAGAAAATATGCCTGGAAGTAGAAAATTAATGACTTCACGTACAAAAACATGGCTCCTTGTAAAAGAGCAGCTAAAGGTGTTTTACAAACTAGAATTTATGAAAAGACACAAGCCAGAGAATGTATGTTGGGAATACAAAGTATTGTCTTAATGAAGAACTGCATATTAGTGCAAAATAATACCTTACACATATCTTCTTGTGAATACAGCATAATGAGAATGGCCACGAAAACAGATTGGTAAGAGAAATCCTGTATCTATGATAGACAAAAAAAATATTTTTGATTCAGTAACCCTGCAAAAAGGAGGACAGGATTATATAGCCAAAAGAGAAAACCAAGTGTGTTTGAAGCAAATCAAGCAATCACTGATTTTGATTCCTAAAACATAGAGGTATGACCTTTCTACACTTTCCTATTTCAGCAGAAAACACAACTTCTACAGGTAGTACAAATCTAGTTTTCTCCCCCGCCTATTGTAAATTGGGATAACCGAGCTAATTTCATTCCCTGATGGCATAAATGGGAGAGCCAGGGGTATCTATTGCACGGAGACAGAGTTTTTCTGTAACAGTGGGTTCATATGTTCATTGCCTGTCTATTTTCTACCACAGTGGAAGCACCTTTTGAAATCCACAGGTAATGTGCAGCCTGAGGAAATACCTGAGGTATTTCCCTCTCCAGCTGGTCACCTTGGGACAGAGGGGACAGGTCGGAGCCCTTTGCAACCAAGCAGCAATTCTGTTTAAAGGAATACTCCAACTCTGGTGGGAATTTCATTTTTCAAAGAGCCCAGGGGCTTATGCAGGAGCAACTCCTTCTATTTAACAACTTGTGGCCAGGAAAAGATGACGAGAGGATTCCCTGAGACATGAATAACCCTGCTGAAACTGGCAGACTGACTGATGTCACTCTGGAGATCTGTCACATTACGAGGGTGCCCTCCTCAATGGGCTGTGCAGCTAAAGATGCTGTCTAATGATGTGTTACCACCTAATGATAATGGTCTTCATGGAGCTTCTCTTTAATGATGTGTGTTACTTTATAATGATAATGGTCTTCTTGGAGACAGACTATAACTTTAATCTCACAACCCCACTGAGGGGGTTATGCTTAAAGCATTACAAATCTTGCCCATGACCTCTGTGAGCAGCCTGCTCATCTCCGGGCAGTCATCAGAAAGAGCCTTCAAACAGAAAAGATAAAATTCAAGCGAGAGGGCACAAGCCTTCCTTAATTATGGGGAAAATATTCCACAAAGGAAAGATTAACATTTACATACTTATATAATATTTATATGTATTTTATATGCTACTCAAATATATACGTTCAAAATAATCTAGTTTTCCTCCACTGGGCTTGCTTCTTCTACCTCAAAAAGTACTTTAGGAATCTTAAATTTCTTTTTACAGCACCAACATATTATGGTTTTCAGCTGGGAGATGAGAGCAAATTGATATGAGCATCACTGGAAACTTGATATTTTGTTTGTTAGAAAATGACTGAGTGACACAAGAGATCTTTTGTGCTAATTTCTCTCCTCCATTGCTCAGTGAACATTTTGGCCAGATGTGGAGGCAGGCTCAATACTTCCCAGTACTTTCTGTAGATTCCTAGTCTCAAAAAGAACAAAATAATTGTAATTAGCAGAATTTTGGGCAGCATGATAATAAGAGAGATTGCATAGCTCACGAAGGCTTCCAAGTGTGTTTAATTTGACATGACGCATGTCCTGTCATTATCTTTTAAATTAAGAAAAAGAAAGAAAGGAAGGGAGGAAGGGAGGAAGGGAGGAAGGGAGGAAGGGAGGAAGGGAGGAAGGAAGGAAGGAAGGAAGGAAGGAAGGAAGGAAGGAAGGAAGGAAGGAAGGAAGGAAGGAAGGAAGGAAGGAAGGAAGGAAGGAAGGAAGGAAGGAAGGAAGGAAGGAAGGAAGGAAGGAAGGAAGGAAGGAAGGAAGGAAGGAAGAAAGTAAGGAAGGAAGAAAGAAAGAAAGAAAGAAAGAAAGAAAGAAAGCAAGCAAAAGATCCAGCTCAAACGCCCCCTCCCTCTCCCCAAGCTTACGAACAAAAAACCCTAACATTCAAGCCACAAGAGTTAATTAGATGGAAGAAAAAGCCTTGAAACTGAGATCTTTCTAAAATCCAGCATCAGGACTGAGACTGAAATCTATCCATTTTCCCTACACTCGAATTTGTATCTTCTAATGTTTGTAGGTGTCTTCCCTCCAACATAAAACTAAAAAATTTTGATAATATCTGAAAAATTGTTTCACAGCATTTCTGTACAACCACATACAGAAAAAAATACCCCTGGACAATGTACTTAAAATAAACAACTTGAAGCAAATAAGAAGTGACCTTAATTCCTGTTCCTGACACATTTCTGAAATAGTGTGTTCATCTAATCATGCATTATTTCAGTTCCATGATAATATTCCTCTAACAAGAATATTCTGATGACTCCTTAAATATGCATAAGTGTCAATGGAAATGATACAGGTAATCTAATAGATCCCACAGTTCAGCTAAGACTATTACAATGTGGACGTGCTTTTCATATTTTAAATACCTTATCTGCTTATTCAAATTAAACAGCATATCTAATTATTAAAAAAAATATAGTTTTCCCTTTTGCTCTGTAGGAAATATACTACAGTATATTTTCATATGAGAAAAGAAAATATGTTTCTCCCTTGAAAATAGATACTGTAGTCTGCTTTCATAAGAAATTAAAAAGACAGACACTGGAAACCAGTGAAATGGGCAAAGATTCAATCGCTAGCCTAGGTACTGTAAGAATTTCCAGGTTAACCAAAATAAATTGGACATCAGTGAACATCTGTTCCATATTCAGCATAAGTCCTTCTCGTATTTTACCTGAATAAGATTAATTTCACTTAAATTTAGACTTCTGAACCAAAGACAACTGCACTTGAGTTAGTCATCAATGTCAACTCCATCCTTACTTTTATTTATCTTTCTTTCTTTCTTTTTGTCTGTTTACACTTTCTGCATCTAAAAGGGAGTCCTTAGCGTGCACTAAC
This sequence comes from Hirundo rustica, assembly GCF_015227805.2. NCBI lineage: Eukaryota > Metazoa > Chordata > Aves > Passeriformes > Hirundinidae > Hirundo > Hirundo rustica. The sequence goes on along the minus strand of NC_053451.1, from coordinate 13,354,640 downwards.
AACTTTAATATAGCAACCATGTCAGAAAAAATAAAAGGCCATAACTCCATCCATGGAAAAACCCAGACACTCTCACTCTTTTAAAATTAATCTGTTTTACTCATGAGAAATTCACTTGAAACTTCAATTTCTTTCCTGTTGATACATAAGATCAAGTGAGAGGCTAAAATGTTCTGTGTACAGGATAGATATAACCAGATACAGCCTTCGGACTGCCTCCAGACTGTAGATCTGACAGTCAGAAAAGCAATAGTAATATCTATAAACTGACCAAATTCAATCAAGAACTATTGATAAAGAACTGCATATAATTTAATTTTGCTTATTCACTTTCTAGGATTTAATATCACGATTTCCATGATGATGCCAAGAATGAAGCTTGATCATTTTGCATAGCTGATACCAATGAAAGACCAGCAGAGTTTAACAAACCCAACATTATTAATTCCAAAACTTCAGCATTTCTACAGCACAAAAACTTTAACTTAAACATTCACTGCAAAGAAAACCTGTCTTAATTATATTTTTCACCTGCTTTTGCTCTATCTTTTGTATAATCACATCACTCTCTCGGAAGTATTCTCCAATATTCACTTGAAAACTATTCAGGAAAGCCTTTGAAGAGGATTTTATTATCTAGATAGCTTATTTTCAAAAATTTTAAAAAGATGCCAGAATAAGTAGATAAGATATTGGGTTTCTTAACTGCATCCTAATTTTGAAGAACTAACACTTCTGTGATCAAATGCCAACTAATTTTGAAAGATTTTGGAGATTTTAAGAGACACCATAAGCAATTCTGCGTAAAATGCATTAAAACTTCTTGCACATCAAAACGAGCCTTTGCTGCTCTAAGCAAATAGCTTCTAAAATTGGAATTGTAGATTAAGAATTTTATGTCTTCTGCTGTTGCCTCCTAGCACCTATTTTATTGCACATCACCAGAGGGAGCTACATTTTGCAAAATTTTAGCTCCGCTTCAATGCTCTGAAACATGATTGGTGTCCCAAAATACTTCCAGTGTTTTTTGAGCAAACACACGTTCAGTCTCATTCTCCACTGGTCACAGTCAAGATGTGCTCTAGGATACAAATGGTGCAATGGTTTCTCCCAGTTTTTAGCAGATATCCCTACGCCAGTGCTGACAGTTGTTAAAACGAGTGACAAAAATACTGCTTAAAAGATGCCTTTTTCCAGGGAGGTGGGAATGAGCTTTTCCTGCAGGCAAGCTGAGTCAGTGAGAGGTGCCTGCTTTTGACGCCCATGAGAGGTGGAGTGAGGAATGTGGCCACTTGCTCTCGTTGCTTGCCCACTTCTAGAGAAAGAGCTGCTGGCCAGGGCTGCTGCAGGGAAGCCAAAAAGCTTTGGCTTCTGCTTTCACAGGCCTGCTTCTCACATGAAGGTCAGCAGCTGATGCTCCTCCTGCCTGGAGAAGGACAGTCAATGAGGAAAGGTGGCAAACAGCACTTCCATAAGCTCCCCGGAGGTAACGTAGTTACAGTAAGGGGGTGGTAGGGAGAAAAATCTTCTTTTCTTCAGGACTGATCTGCTTACTCTTCCTATCATGTGAACAGCTCAGCTCTCACATTTCATTCAGCTAGTCAGGAGTCCAAGCGGATTTTCCAGTAAATCACTGCTTTGCCCTCCTGACACTTTGGGACAATTAGCCTTCTGCTGCAAGTGAGGCAGAGGAACAGCATTGAGCTGGGAAAGCTAAGGCAGATTAGACACAGTGGACTGGAAAGGTAGGATAAAACTGGTTATTTGACAGCACATAAGCCTAGATGATATCTGTGATAAACTTTTATTTTTACAGGCCACCAGGGCTGATGGAAATATGTGTCTAATTGACTTAGCACATATACACTGGTTACACATAAGCTATTTATGTAATAACTAAACTAAGTTCCATCTTGTATATTAATTTCTATACATTCAACCAAGTGGTGTGTGTGGTGTTTTTGTGTTTTTTGTTTTGTTTTGTTTTATTTTGGTGGTTTTTTTTTTTTTTTTTTTTTTTTTTGGGGGGGGGGGGGGGGTTGGTAAGGAATGTAATTACTCATTTTTCCTCTTTATTTTTATATACTGGTTTAGATCTTGGCATAATAAATTCAACTCATGCCAAAATATCTCCACATAGAAAAGTCTTTAAAATATCACTGCTCAAATTCTGAGGTCAATAAGCATCTACATAATACTGTTCAAGGATTTGGTCTATGAATGCTCACAACCTAAATAATTTTTTCTTAGTTGTCAGACAACATCTCCCTCCCTTCTTTTCTACATGCACATATCCTCTCCTGGGTTAGTGCAAACAGTTAGCCCCTACCTCAGAGTGACTAAGAATTATTTATTTCTACATAATAGGCTTGTGATTTGTTTGTTTACCTTTAAGTTTGATTAAATCCCATTAAAAGTTGAGAGGAAACAATAAATTCTCTCACAACTCTCCACTGAGATTAAGTGTCACTATACAAACATGGAGAGAAAAGTTACTCCCAAATACAAGAACTGACCCTTGCCACACAGTCACTAAAAATTGCTTTTCCTCTTTTTCTATATGTGCTATGAAGTTATTCTTGATACTTGTATTTCCCATAATATGGCTGGGAGGAATAAAACATATGCAGCTTGCCAGAAATCAGCGCTAATACACTAACATAAAACTGGCACAGACCACAGGAGAACCAAATCCCATCCCATTGAACAGGCATGACTTGTCATATGAATAGACCAGAAACAAGTTCTAAACTATATCAACAGTTTCAGCTATAGAACCACACAATCATGTAGGTTGCAAAAGACCTTTAAGTTCATCAAGTTTAATTGTTAATCCAGCACTGCCAAATCTACCACTAAACCATGTTCATCAGTTCCACATCTACATGTCCAAATATTGCAGCCTTTTGGGGTTAAGGGAAGACAAAATTGTTGCAGCCCCTTTGCAATACATGTACAACAACTGGTTAGATCCTCCACCAAAGAGTGGCACATGTCTTAACACTCTGGAGACTAGAAAAGTTCTGAAGGGTCATCAAAATTTACTGTCTCTCTTCCAGTCTCCTCTCAATAAAGACCGTGGAAGACAAGACTACAAAGAAGGTACTCCATTTGCATATGTTCATAATTATTAAAAATACAGAAATTATGAGAAGAACTGTATGTTATGGCTAATATAATGTTGTCTCCACAAATCTTTACCTTTTCAGAAAGATGAACTCTTCAGCAGGTAATACCCAGGCACCATATTCAGTATCTTCAAGTCAGCTTTGTCCACGGAGTAGGAGTAATGTTTGAAATCCTATATTCATGGTTACATAATGTTACCATCACTTTTGCCCTATTCTGAGGTCTTCAATGAGCCATGAGCTATTCTGGACTGACAAATACTTGCTAAAATGGAACAGAACAGAACAGAAACTCTTAACTAAGAAAATTAGCAATAATTTTCATAAAAATCCTCTGAGAAAACTTTAAAAGTTTAATTTAAAATTTCCAGTTCCAGAAACACAAAGACATTTTTCCTCACAGATGGAAAGAACTAAACCAAGGAAATCAAACTAAGTCAATAATTAAAGCAGCATTAGCAGTAAATTGACAGTTTGTTCAGTAATGAAAACCATCAATTGCCAACCGTAATGAAATGCATTATTAAAATCATAATGAGGGTGTAAATACATAATGCTGCATAAAGATACAATCTGAAGGAGTTATCCAGTATAGCACACAATTAACCTAGACTAACAGCAGCAATATAAAACAACTGGGACCTACCACGGGTTGTGGATCAGAGGGAAAGGGAACACCTGTTGACCTTTTCTCTGTATACTGTTCCTATGAATGGAGGAAGATGTGCCATTTTGGGATTGCTTGCAGGGAAGTGAGCAATCCAGCCACTGCAGGCACAGAATTAAGACTAAATCTTTCCGCTCACAGCTGAAATTGTGGAACAGAGGCCAAGAAGCAAACTTTTTTTTCCCAGCTGTCCTCTGTGCCGTAAACCATGATGCCTTCCACCCTATCAGGGTCCCCACATTAAGGAATTGCTTTTGGTTCAAGGGACAAACACTTTCCCTGCTGAGAAGGTATCAGGCAGAAGATAGATGTGCTCTTCTATTAATCAGAGCTCTTTAAGATAGACAGTCACCCTCCCAAGATTCCAACTAATTCATTACAACAAAAGGCTATCGAATTAAAGTGGATCATTGAGCAGAGCTGCAGAAAATGCCATAACCATGATTATTATGCTAAAGGTCTCTGCACAGGAGTGGCTGTGGAAAGCAGATGCTGAGAAAGAAGTGCTGTAGGAGGCAGCATGAGAATCTCATTTGGAGAGACCAACTCTGTCAGGTAGCAGTGTTTATCAGCTAACATAAAGCATAAAGAGTCAGCTTGAAATTAAAATAAATGCTAGAAAAAAGGAAGAAATAAATCTGAGATGAACTTCTAGAGCAGATGGGAAATGGTATGTAGAGGAATGAAAGAAAAAGAGAGCAAAAGCAAGAATTTAAAAGAGGAAATCATGGAATCACAGAATGGTCTGGGTGGGAAGGGAGGTTCCAACCCCCCTGCCATGGACAGGGACACCTTCCACTAGACCAGGTTGCTCAGATGCTGACTTGAAAGTCATGAAGGTGGCAAGATTTTAAAACCCTTTTGCTGAAATGTGTATTTATGCAAATTGAGACTTACATAAAGGGTAACAGACATAATCAATAACACAGCTCTGTTAAGAAGTACGTGTTTTCCTCCGTGAGATAACACAGCTGAGTTATACTGAACTGTTTACCTAAGGCTGGTCTAGTAAACCAAGTTTTGGAAGACATCACTGGAAAATGAAAAAAAGGAATGGTCACTTTCAATCTAGATAAGCAACTTCCCATGGAACACCAAGGGGTAGCTGAGATCTTACAGCTAAGTTCAGCCAGAAGCCAGCTCAGAAATAAGAGGCGGGGAGGACTGAGAAGGGTAAAAATATTCAAAATATATGCTACTTGAAACAGGAATAGGTGGAGAGTTTTATGAATGGGCTGTGTTGGGAAGAAGGTGGCTCACCACTAGCAGCACCCCAAGCAGACACCCTTCCTTATAAACACATCTTACTGAAGGCAAACTTTGCCCACACAAGCAGCACAGTGCCCTGGTAACCCTTGGCAGAGGAAGGTGTGAACTGCTGGTCACAGAGGGTGCAGTAGGGCCAATGTTCACTGTCATGTAAACCTTCTGGCTCAATCCTAATCAACACCAGCCTCAGAAACTGCGTGTGACGACAGCCCCTGTGATCCCATGGCTCTGCAGCCTGAGAGAGGCAGCCCAGAGACTCAGCACAACCACTGCTGCCTCGATAATCCCGAGTGACTGTGCCTCCCATGTAAATTTAGATCAACATCTCTAAAAACGTGCTGCCCTACTAATTTCCTTACTACGACCACCTCTGCCTCAGTGATTCTCATCCCAAGAGACAAGGCAAAGGTTCAGTACGCGAGATATGCTCAAATACATGTTGCTGCACTGGCAGCTTGCCCACCACAGAGAAGATATGAATAATCTGTGACAATAAAGTGGTAATATTATGTCCTTTGAAAGGGGCATTTTTCAAAAATTATTCATATTATTTATGACCAGATATAAAAAAGCCACCAGTTAATACAGTTAATAAACCATGACAAGTTTGCTTTAAATGAGTGGGATATCTAAACCCAACATTATTTATTAGGCAATATGATTTTTTCTTCGTATTTATCCATCAAACCTGGCACCCTTATTGCGCATACATTGTGCAAAGTGTCAAATTAAAGTATTGCTTATAAAAATAAACATTAGTTACTGAAGTGATCCAAATGCTTGATTAGAATGTTATTTAGGGAAGCTAATAAATATATTTAATAAATCTTTTGAACAGAAGTGTGAAAGCATGTAAGAAAAATTTTGGAGGTCTCACCTGCTTGCTATTCTTTTCTTCAAGTAAACAATGAGATAAAGACTTAAAATGTAAATAAAAACATGTCTCATGAGGGCTAATAAACCAAAGATCACACTAACTATTGTAGCATGTCTCTTACAATGAGCAAAAGAACATAGTAACAACCCAAAGGACCTCTGCAGCAATTAGAGCAGGAAGCCATGAATGGAGAATGGGGTCTCTCTTTGGTTTCATTCCACACCATTATTTGACTTGCATTTTTCAGATGGAACAGGCTCATAAATGCCCACTCATTAGGCACTAGAGACCTGAAAAATGCTGAGAATGATTCATCCCCACAGGATTCAGCCAGGAAAAAAGACAGCCAGTGACCTCATGAAACAGACGTTGGAAAACGAGACAAATTACTGTATATTCATAGCAGAAAGTTTATCTCCCAAAGCTTGGCACTGTGGCACATGTATTATTTTGGGTTTTGCAGCCAGAGGAGGTTCTACAAACACAAAGTTAAGTATTCTTTAAACACTTAAAGCTGACTTGATCACCTTGGAGAGAGTGATGAAGTAGCAGGGGAGAAAAGGGAAAAAAAAAAAAAAAATATCCTGTTCTTAAAATTTTTGGTGCAATTTCTCTTCACACTGGGACAAGGGGAAGGAATTTCTCCTGTGGCATTAAGCTTTGAAAAGAGATTGAATTGCAGTATAAATAATGAACAGAAATGATATAGGTAACTGCAGGCAAAAGCTGGGAAATGTACCCAGTGAGCTTACTGCATACAAACTATTTGCTACCATGATTATTAAATATATCTATCTCTATTAGAGAACAACATTAGTACTTACACTGGGAAATTGTACAGTCTCTGAGCCAAGATAAAATGTTTTCCTTTGAAGTTATATCAGTTATAGAAATAGTAAATAGTTACTTCACTCAGTAAAAAAAAAATTAAAGAATTTGATGGCAGTGGGAAGATTTATGTTCACTAAGTTCAACTTTTTATTTGGAAAAATAAAATGGCTATCACTGAACAAGCCAAAAGTTTCACATCAGAAGGAAAAGGTGATATTTCATTGCCAGAAGGGTTACAGATATGCTCCTTTAAAACAACCAAGTAACAGACCAAGCACAGTCAGGGCTATCACCCCGCTGCAGCCAGCTAAATGTGCAAAGCTTCAAAATCATTAGGAACCAGTTTGGGGACTGTTTCTGAGACAGTTGTCAAACTGCTGACTAGCAGAATGTGATCCAATATTGCAGCAGGCAAATATGTGCTAGCTTAAATTTTTATAAGTCCTTGCACAACTGTATTTTAAATTTCTAGCCTTTTTATGCAGTTTCTGTGCAACCACATGAACTGAAAAAAAAAGTAGCTGTTCTTCATATGCGGAGCTCGTGTAAGCCTTCAAAATTACTTGAAGGATATAGTAGTAGAGTACAAACATACTTGGATACGAGGTAAGCAAGAGGTATAATGAACATTTCTGGCCCAATATCTCAAATTCCAGAACAACATCTGGTCTACATAAGATCACCTGTTTATTGTGTCTTTAGATTAAGTAATTGGTTCTTAGGCTGAAAATATAAATAACCTTTGATTTCTTGGCATTTATCCTGCTTTAAACATGATCAGGGAGTAGTTAATGGAGATACACATTTCACACGGATAAAAAGCCAAATCAAAAAAGTCCAGAATGCATTGAAAGGCTCAGTGGATATGGTTATTTGAAACAGTGCTCATTGACTTAGCCACAGTTCTCATTAAAATTAGCTGCAGGCAGACCCCTAAAAATCACTGCATATATGGGAAAATCACTGTAAATCACTCAGGCACAGCAAGGCACTACAGTCAAATAGGTATTCCCAAGAGCTCTCACTAAAGGAAAGCTAAATATTCTTTTGAAAATTTGAAAAATAGTGTAGGTGCATTACAGTGTAACTCGATTTGGTCTAGTGAAGCTCTGTGAACTTACAACATTTGAAGCCCTTTGCCACAATGATGAGCTTCCTTTCCAGAAAGACACGAGCAAGTGTGAAAGGTTATGAAAATATTATTAAAATGCAAGTCAAATGAAATTTGATGAAGGTTACTGAAAGCAATATTCTTTAGAGAAACCAAATGACAGAAAGCCCTGCTTTACTATCACTATTTCAGCAATGAAAACCTGGTTCTGTGTTAAATATTTCTCAGGGATTACCTCAAATCCCTGTTTTCTTGCATAAACCTGCCAGGAAATCTCTGCTTCTCCATTTTACCGTAATTTATTAAATCTAATGCAGTGCATAACACTGCTATATAGTCAGACTTTATATTTTAGAAAGCTGTGGGCAGTGCAGGAGACTTTTTTGAGAATGCAAATATTACACAGAGCAGAAAGAAAAGAGGAGAAATTGCTTCCATTCTATCCCACTGGTTTACTACTTTGTCAAAATGTGTTGCTGAAAAAATTATCCAAAATTTTCACTGATTGCACCATGACCTTTTAAGTAATTTTTGTTTCACTTTTTTTGAAAGCCTTAGAGAAGATCAAAACGGGAAAACTAAAAAGGGAGGTTCTAATAACACAATACACCAGGAATACAGTTAATAATTCAGAAGTTGCATTTGACACTTTTACTGATGGTTGCCTCAACTCAAATTTGGTAAAATTAACTGAGGTAAAATTAATTTATTTTATCTGAAAATAGATTTTCTACAAATAATACCACAGAGTTTGTATTTACTTCTTATGGTTTAAAGCTAAGATTTAAAAAAAAAAAAAAAAAGGTCAGCAATATATTCATTAAGAGCAAATTATTTGCAAATAAGAGCAAACATTTAATAGAAACAAATTGTTGGAAAAAAAATCCTTATATCCTGCTACTAGCCACACATAACCCATCTCTGAACTACTGTTATTGCCCTGCATGTCCCTCCTTTTCTAATTTTAGAGTATGTTCCAGACTTTCCCCGAACAAACTAAAATACAATTATAATATTATCCCAACTAAAGATTGCCCATGAAACTACTGGTCCAAAGTAACACTTGGCTGTTTAGTTTAGAGACAGCACAGGGCTGTCTGGGTGGACATTACTAAACTGCACAAGTCTTCATTTCATACATGATTTTAAATATTTCCTTTATGGACAGAAAACTGAGGCCTGACAGTTTGCTATGCTGAAGTGATGTGCAAAGGTGTGAAAAGCTCTCACGTCCTCAAAATTTTTCTGTGTGGGAGAAAAATCTTGGCTCTACTACTTTGGTGTTCAGTATAAGAGCTGTCTGAGAAGTTCAGTGCATGTTAGCTGAACTCTGGCAAGACCTTGGCTGCTCCAGGCTTAGTTTCCTCACAGTAAAAAAAAAAATTAATTCCTCCCTCATTTATCAAACCATTGACCTAAGTGAGATCTGTTCAATCTTCTGCAATGCAGTGCTTGACAAGAATCTGATTCTTTGGACCTGTTCCTTCTTGGCACCAAAATGGTTTTGTGATATCCTGGCAGCACACATTGGCTCCAAATCCATTTTGACTCACTGTGGGAACTTCCTCTTCAGAGAATCCTCAGATGACTTTTGAATTGGTCCCTCAGTCACATCCAGCATGCCAACCCCATGGTGATACTGGGATTTCTAAATTATATGAATTTTTGTATTTCCAATTCCTACCAAAACCAAGCTAGGGAATATTACAACTGCCATTGCCTTCCAGTATTGCTGTACTCATTTTTGTCATTAGATTTGTATCTTGTTAAGCACATCATTTCAAACCGGAGATTCTATCCGATTTCTTTCGTTCAGATAACCTGGTTCACATTCTAGACTATATCCCTAGTTTGAGAGTGAAAATATATTCCTAGAAAATGTAGGTTTATCTTTTCAGCAGGTGATCTGAACTTTTTGAACTGAAATACCAAAAACCCTCTATTTCACTGGATTATTTAGAATAAACCCTTCCAGTCCATAATACATTACAGAAATGTAGGAAAACTTTCAAAACCTTCCTACCTTACTATTTATTTTTATTGATATATGAAAAAGATAGCAGTTCAAATTTCAGGGTCTCTTTTATTTATTTATTTATTTATTTATTTATTTATTTATTTATCTATTTATTTATTTATTTATTTATTTATTTATTTATTTATTTATTTATTTATTTATTTATTTATTTATTACTTCAATATCACATGCTACCCTCCAGGTGTCTTACTAATCCATTTACACTTTTACCCCTGGCACTTGCTTATTGGTAAACCTACTGCTGGATTTTTAACGTTTTAAAACTGCAGATCTGTGCAGTAAGTAAAAAACAAACATTGGGGTAGCAGCTGTGGAAAATATAATCTGGGAATTTTCTATTACCTTTAAAATAAAACAAACAAACAAACAAAACAAAACAAACAAACAAACCAAACCCTAAATGTGCCTTAAGATTATAAATTTTAAACTACATCACTTTTTGAACGTTACTGAATTTGTGTATTTTTTTTTTTAAATGTTGTTATTCCTCGTTCTGATTACAAATCTGGTGAGGCTACACCATTGCTCTTTACAGTGCTGCTTCAGGGTGTTCAGACTCCACGCTCAATTGCTGGCTACGACCTAAAACCCCTTTACGAAGGTAACTCTGAGAAGCCCTCCCTTTTCTGTAGGGTCGATGGGAAGCTGCGTTCCATCTCACCTTCGACCTTTAGAGGGCAGTGCTCCCTTTGGATACCCGCAGATATTCCAGAAGGGCATCGGGCTTCCATTACCCGAGAGAGGTAAAACTCGGAAGCAACAAAAGAAATTTCAAAGGACAAGATAATTTCTTGCTTTGCTGCTATGGGGAAGGGAGCGCATTCATCCTGAGCCACACTCTGGGTGAACCCTTTCCATTTTGAAGGGCAGCAGGGACCTGGGGTCTTGTCAGTTTGGCTTTGACAGTGACACCCCTGTGGCTGCTGAGGGGAGAATGCCTACAGTGGGAAGGGTGGAGGGAAGCGGTCATAAAAATGAAATGCATCATACTCCTACCCCCAGTTCAGCCTCATTTTCATGCAGACATTCAAACACGATCAAGGCCAGCACGGCTTCTGTCTGAGCTATCAGCATACCTTGAAGGATCAATACTGTTTGTAGAATTACAGCTGATTTCCACAGGGTTAAGGAAAGTCCCAGTGGTGACCAAGGCTCCCTGGCAGCCACAGTCCCAATGTCACAGACTGTCGCTGCTGGGACCAAGGCCCCTCCACAGGTTCAGCTCCAGTGACCCAGTGGGTCCCTGTTGGACTCCCTGCACACCCCACCCACAGTCAGAACAGGTATCCTCACCAGCTGAGTCCCCGGATTTCCATGGCAGAGTCTCAGACACCTCATTCCATAAAGCCATTTATCCACAGAGCAGTAATCCAGGAACAGCCTGAGCTGGTGCCTCCGAGCAGGGACCCTGAGCTTTTACCCTCTCACAGCCCAAGACCGGCAAAGTCTCTCTCTTTCTCTTCAGCCATCACCTTCTGCTGTGCCTCTCAGTGTCCCTCACCTGGCTGTGCCACAGGTCCCTGTGTCCTTTGCTGTACAAAGGGTGGCAGCTCACGGCCTCTTGTCTCAGGTTCCCACCCACAGCTCAACCTGCAGCTCCATCCACAGCTCCACTGGATGTGTTTCTCAAGGGTGAGAATATACAGATTTCCTAAATCCTACCTCAGAGTGCTACGAAGGGCAACAGTGTGGAGTAAGACTCTGAAAAAGGCCAAGAATTCATCTAGTGAAAGACCTGTGTTCTCTTTTTATGTGTAGTTTACCCGCCAATGCTAAGACTAAACTTTTCAGATTTATGACTTAAAAGCAAAAAAAAAAAAAAAAAAAAACCACCAAAAAAAACCCAAACAAAAAAAAAAACACAGAAAAGAGAAGGCTCAGGGCTCTGATCCGTGTGTCCAAGCACCTGGTGGGAGGAGTAAAGAAGAGGCAGCCAGGCTCATTGTCAGTGGGGCCCAGTGGCAGGACAACAGGCAATGGGCACAAATGGGAATGCAGGAAACTCCATGCCCAGCATCCTGCCCTGCTCTGATGAGTCAGACATCACCCCACAGGGGCTCCTTCATCTCCATCCCGTGCCCAGAGCCTGCAGCTGTGCCTGGGGATGGTCAGGCTGTGGCCAGTGCTGGTCATCACTCATGTCCCATCCTGACTGACCCCACTGGAGGCTATGGGATGGTCAGGCAGGGAGGGCACTGCATTGTACCCCAAGAACATCTTTCTTGAAGTTACTACCCGATCCCTGTCTCCATCATTTTACCCTGTTTGAACAGGGTTTTATTCCCTGCCATAAGTTATTCTTCCCTGTTTAAGTTATACTTAAAAATGTTTTAAGTACATGTTTAGAATGTCACAAAGTTTCTGCTTTGTCCTTGTGTTTCTTCCTGACATCAGGGGCACACAAAATCCTGGTTTTGAAGAGTTCAGCTGAGGGGTCTTCACATGTAGGACCTGTTTGACATCCTGGATTTGACATCATGGCCTGTGTTGCAGAGCTTTACTTATAAATGATATTGATGGACACTTTAGTAACTTTGGATATGATTTTAAACTGGATTCAGATAAAAACATGGCCTTTCTTTCACCAGTAGCTAATTAGCACTCAAATCTCTTCCTTTTCCTGTCACACAAGCTATACAAAATAATTTAGAGGCATAACAAGAGGTCACAAACTTTGCTGCTAGAATGCCTTTTTGACAGCACGGGTTTCTGTCCAGAGGCATCATGGTTGTGTGCATGACATTTTGTGCCTGGTGCTGCAGGCTTAGGAAGGCCCACAGGGTCTGTTTTGTGGGTGTCAATATCTGAGAAGGTCATCCAAACCCACTTCAAATTCACTGGGACAAACAGGCCTGTCTGGAGAGTCTGTTCTGGCAGAGGAGGAACCACATCAGCAAGCAGCCGGCTACTTCATGGAATAAAAGGGACTGATCCCCGCTGCTGACTTTAAAAACAGCAGGGGATAGCTTCAGCAGAAAGTATGTAAGCACTATGCTTTTTATACCATTTTTATACTTTTTAAAAAATATCTGATATGGCCCACTAAATTAAATTTCCCTAGTAAGAATGGCAAGCTGTAAGAAACTAGACCTAGTAAACCTCTGAAAAACATGCATAAGGTACTAGTCATTAGCTATCATCTCTTACAGCCCACGAACTGCATTCATACTTTTCAAGGTTAGGACCACAGGATAACTTGGAGTGGAAGGGATATCAGGAAGACTTGTCCAAACTCCTGGTCAGAGCAGGATGCCACAAAGTGCAACGCTTTATCCCGATTGCTTAGCAGATAAGCATTACCCTCACCCTACTTGCTTGATGTGGCATCACGACCTTGATCCTAAATGCATTTGTACCATGATAGCTTTCACATTTGGCTGAAGTCTTTACTTTTTACACATCCTTTGAATGCTCTTCCTTGGGTTAAAAGCCATTCTTTGTGATCTCTCAATGGTTTAAATCAACAGTCATCAAAGGAAAACTATTTTGCTGCCATAACTTGAGGCAAAAGAAGGGTTTTGAAGCTACTTATCAAGTAATGTTTAACTTGATAAGTAGCCCCTAGCCGTGACCTGGTGTTCAGTCATAGAAATTCACATATAAAATCAAAATGTATTTTTAATGAAAATCTGTTTAAATGATTAAGTGTAGATAATTTGCCTCTATGAGAAATATGAATTTTAGATCAATGAGAATATAAGCATAAAAGCTTTTTTTTTATTATTTTTTTTATTTTTTTTATTTTTTTTTTTTAGGTTGTTGGTTCAAAGCGAGTTAAACTGAGGCGGCATATTTCAACTCACAGAGCACATTCACTTGTACTCATTGACAGACATTGAAAACAATCCATTTATTCATTAGAGAGTGCCAAAAATAACTCAGCAGTTTCTGTTTTGCTTCTATTCATAGATTTCCTCATTTCATGTTAATCACTTCTTGCAGCACTTGGCACCTTGCAAAAAAATTCAGAACATCTTGAATTATTAGTTGTTTACTGCATTCACAAAATGAAAATGAAAACATAATACTAATAGCACTTCATAGCAAGTCCCATGTTATGAGATTGGGGCATTTGAATTCTCTGTAATGCACCCTGCCATTTTGATTAATATCATGAATGGCAAAGTAATTTCAAGCACATAGAAGTATATTCAGAACATACATAGATGTATATTCACATAGATATCTTGGTTATATGAGTGGTTATTTTAAGCAATTCCTGTTTAAATATAGAATTGGCAAGTCTTAATTATTATTCTAAATTATCATAATAATAGTTGAATTTGGTTTGTCTACTGTACCTCTTGATTAAGCCTCAAAGGTGTATGCATTTGTGCATTTTTAAGGTTCCATTCCATTATTAAATGACTGACATTTCAATAAGAGGCTTAAATTAGACCACAGCAAAAATTGAAGCAGAAATGGCAACACTGAATTCTGCAATAAATCCTGTCCCTGGGGCCTTTTTGAAGAGTGATGTAGTTGTTGTCTCCTAAATTGTTTATTGAAGAGGTTTTACAGTAATGCAACAAATGAAATCCCATAGATAACATTCTATTTCCCACAAACACTGAACAACTGATATGAAAACTTCCAGTGTCATAGTTTATGGTGATCTTGTCCTGAATAAACTCATAAACACTTTATTCTGCCATTCAGTTTGTATGTTGCTGCCTCACATTTGGATTGATGGTTGACAGCAGCAATGTATAAATTATGCATGCCAATTTACTGAACACCATTAAACCCAAAGAGTATGGGTAATTTCAATAATTATACATATAAATAGTATTATTAGCTCTGTCAAACTCAGTACCTGGATAGCATGTCAGTATATAATATCTACTAGGGATTCAAAAGGTTCAGGATTTTGCATGAGGTTGGAGACTGGAAGGGTTCCAGCTACCATTTCCACACAGCTCATACCTATAATATGAAACTAGATACCCCTCTTAAGATGCAGAAAAGCTTTGGTGTTGGCTCATCTGTCCACATCTGTGCTGCATTATTAGAAAGAAGAAGATGAGAACTGAAAAATAATTACTTTTAGTGGATACTGCGCTGGGGAAGTTTAGATTACTGTCACCAAAGAACTGGAGAACCTTTTCCTCTATATTGCTGAAACTTTCAGATACCTGTTAAGTCCCAAAGCTCCTCTCAAGTGATGTGTCTGAAAATTGCTGCTTTCCACCCAAAGAGGAAAACTTACACTCTGTTACTGTTTTACAGCTTCCCTTCAGTGCTATCTACAAGCTCCACAACAGTAAATCTTGTGTAAACACATAATGAGCAACAGCCACAGAAAACTGTATTAAATGGACAAGGAAGACAAAGGACTGGACAAATATGTGCTGCATTTCCATTTTTATCAATTATTTCAGCACCTGGTAAGCTTTAGATGCACTGCACAGACAAGGCAGCATCAGCCTATGCACATGGAATCCTAAATTTGCCAGGAATTTCCAAGTGAAAGTCTTACAGAGACTGCTGCAAAACAACTTGATGTCTATGTTCAAAATCAGAAGTCTCAGCAGAAGGGGTGGGAACATCAAGTGTGCCCAATTAGTGTTTTAATTTTAAAACTTAGCCTAGATACAGAGATTAAGTGATAATTTGTTCAGTGTGAGTGTATCAGCCGGACCACTGGAAATAATGGTGCACAGAGATTTAATGTGAGCAACATAATTAATTATTAACAATTAATTATAATCTTAATTATAATATTTTTATATTATATCCTCTGCAGTCATCATGTTTGAGCAGTGTTCTACACACCCTGATTGCATATTTACATAAAATGGTTGTACTTAACACAGAATTCTATTTGGCCTTACAATAACCTTTAGAATTCCAGTAAAACATTTTCTTTACAATATTCACTGTAGAAACAACATGCTTTTGACTTTTTTTTTTTTTTTTTTTTTTTTTTCCCATTGGTACCAATGCCTCAATTTCATTTTGAGTAATTTTAAGGCAATTTGTAGGTAACAAAAATAATTTAAATTAGATAGTGTAGATTATTAAGCATGGAAAAGGAGGAAAAATGTATCGTATGGAAAGCAACACAAAACATAGCCTATAAAGGGAAGGCAACATAATGGCGGTGTATGATGTGTCACAAAAAAGCAACAAAGGGGGAAGAATCTCTTCAGAATTTACAGACTGTCAGCAGCTCTTCCTCCGGTAGGAAAATACCAAGGAAGCACAGGAAACTTTCTTTTTGGTCCCCTCAGTTTATAAAACACTTTCATAAACTAAAAAGTTTAGTAAAGCAGAGAGGATTCCTTACATTTTGTGACCCTGAGGGGTAAGAATGGTAGTTGATGAATCAGATTCACTTTTTTTTTCCTTCTTGGCAGCAGCCCTCTGAAGTGTCTGTGCAGAATCGCCTGAATTATTTGGTTATCCCCTGCTCTGGAAAGCAGCAAGATTCTCTGACAGCCAATCCCTCTCTGCTGCTAAAGCACACACTAAAAGATCTCACCCACACTTTTCTGGTCCGCTTTTATTTTTTCTTTTTAATTATTATTGGGGGGGGGGGCATTTTTTAGGGGGGGGATTTTTGTGATTATGTTACTAACTCCCAGGCTAGGTGACACTGTCAGAGAGGATCTGTTAATGAATTAAAACAACTCAAGCATTGTTGTCATCTGATAGCAATCCCTCACAATTACTATCACCAGATGCCTTCAGCACTCACACCAGCTATGCCCCACACAGCTGAACTAGATCAGCTAAGCCCTGCAGCCACCAGAACTACACGGAGTTACAAGAGCTCAGATTTGGCCCTGCTTTTCAGAGTTTGGCCTGTGTGTCATGTTGCATCTTCTGACAGGCTGTAAGCACAATTGCAAAGCCTTCTGCAAGGTCTCCTTGAGCAGGACAGCAGTAATTTAAAGTTCCTGCATTTTAAGGATCTCTTTGCAGTGTGCTGAAGGGCCAGTCCCTCAGAGCCATTCTCCCAAAGCTGTGCCCGCTCTATGCTGCCCACGGATACATTCAAACTTTGCAATGACCAATATCAAGTTTTAAAAGGCATAAAAGGCAGCGATACTGCCAATAAACACTTCTGCCTCTAGTTTTATTGCATGGAGATTATTATTTTGACCTGCCAAACTGAAAACAGACCTGCTGGAAGCACCACCTGAAAGGGCTCCTGATTTGTGATGAGCTGGTTGTGCTCATCAGCCACAGAGATACAAACCGCCCTGTAGCACCCAAGGAAGTGCAGAATCGTGCCCAGGCTTTGTGTAAATTGTGGGACAGGCTCAAGCTACCAGTCAGACTGTAGTTTGTCTATTGAAAGTCATTAAAGAGTGATTGTTTTACTTCTCTACAGCTTTCTGGCTGTATCTTTTTTTTACTCGAGTACTCCTAATGTCCAGATCACAGCAGCAGTCTTACCTCTTGCTGACCGTACGACAGGAATGGATGTTCAGCCTGTTCTTATGTCTTCCCTTAAGACTTTTCTTCTGGATAGGAGAAATAACCGTACTTCCTCCCTCTGTGCAGAATTTACTTTGCAGGAACATCAGCAGCAGGAGCAGCCAGAAGCAAAATCTGAACCCACAGAGCTGACAGCCTGCTCCCCACCCCCTGGTAGATGATTACTGGCGTGGCTGTGGCTCGCTGCCTATGCTGTCCCTTCACAGCAGGAGGATTTCTAAGTGCTATTTTCTGTTTAAAAGATTGTCCAACAATTCCACGTGCAAGTGTCTGCCTGCAAGCTCTCCTCCTCGACAGCATAACCACTTTTATTTTAACCACAGCCCACCGAGGCTGCAGGCAGCAAAACGGGGGAGATTTTTCAGAGAGTTGCAAAGTATTTACTGCGTTATCTAGCAGGTTTTTGCCAGTTTTCAATGTTTGAGTATGATTTTACATTTTTTGGTAAAAATATCATGCTTTATCCCTTTTGAAAATTTAGAAGAAAAATTTTGAGCATGCATACACACAATATTCAGTGTGCCAATTTTTCGCTTTGTTCTATGAACAGTCCCACAAAAAGAACACACCCAGATGTTTGTGACCATAGGAAAATGCTCAAGATGAAAGATCTCTGGACTATTTTTCTGACATGCTCTGACTTCAGTGACTCTCACTGTTGTTCCTCTTGTGTGATGGGCACTTTAGAATGAGGGCCCACTGACTACTGAAATCTGTTGCATTATTTCAGCTCTTGGAGATAAAATCTGCAAGAGGTACAAGTTTAAAATGGTACTTTGGGAGGGCAGGGAATGACTGAGCTATTAACTCTATCTCTGAGAACCTAGTTTTCCAGGGAGCTTTGGCTAAGTAAATGATATTTCTTTGGATAACTGGAAATCAGTGTAGAAAGAGCAGGTAAATGTGAACCCTACCCAGCAGACAAAATTAGTGCTTATATGAATTATTTTAAACTTCTATTACCTTCTGCATGCAAGAGGTAGAATTTGGGATGGAAAGAGCAAAAACATGACTATTATTCCCAATTTTCACTTCACAACTTTTTTACAAGGTATGTAGACAGAAAAGAACAGGCAGCAAATATCCCATTCAGAAAGACAGGGGAAACTGTAAAAAGTCAGACTTAGTAATTAGAAAGGGGAAAATAATAAGGAAAGAAATATTTGTGATCTTTGAGAGAATAAAAACAAGTTCAAAGCTATAAAATTTTGTTTGGTATTGTGCTGTTAACAAACATTCTGGAATATTGCAGGAGGTCACTTCAGATATGTACTGAACACACCGGATTTCCATAGGAAGTGAAGAGACACAACCAGATTCAAATCCAGAAGATGCAGTCAGAAGTTACTCTGGGTAAGCAGTGCATAGATATTAGACCCCCTTCTTAGAAAACAGGATAATTCACTTGGCTTGAAGGAGTTTCCCGTGCCTGGTAGCTCACAAGAACACAAAGTCCTAAGAAAACTCAGTATTTGAGTTCCACTTCGTTTGTGAAAGTAAATTGGAATTTACATTATTGATGAAAATCACTTCTTCATTTACGTACTAAATTAAAATCCAGTAGAGTAAAACTGATATTTTCCTTCCTGTGGCAATTTTTCATTATTCCTTATGAATTTTTAGTCTGAGCCTAGTCTGAACAAAGTCAGCTGAGCCCCACTGGCACTAGAGGCAAACTCTGAAATAAATCTAATTTTTTCTTTTTTTACTGGCAATTAATCAACAATTATTTTTATGTAGATCCACAGGACACTGAGAGGATGGAGAGAAGTTTGGCCAAAGGGAAACTAAAAGACACTGCCTAAGTAGTCGAAGGAAATTATCATTATCCCAGAAGGGAATAAAGGGAGTGTTTCTCACTGAAAATCCAAGATGCTTTTCTAGCAAAATATTAACTAATTGAAAACATTTGGATGATAAGAGGGTTCCTAGATGTTCTGAGTTTCACCCTGGATCTAGGTCTGTACCCGAGCTATTAATGAGACATCCATTTGGACTTGGACCTAACCATCAATAAATTGGAAAGTTCTTCAGGGTAAGCATTGTCTTTGAGTTTGAATAAGAGTTAGTCTGACTTTAGGGCTGCAGGTGAAATGGAGTTCTTCTAGTATACAAAACTGTCTAATCCAAGAAATTTATTTAGGATCCATTTGAATTATGTCTTATCTAAAACCAAGGAAGTGATCAGAACCAAAAAACACTAAACACATAGGAAAACTTCTCACAAACTAATTCCACAAATTGCTAAAAAAAGCAGAATATTTAGGGCATGCAAGGAGGCTATGCAATTAAAAAGCTAAGGACAAAGACCTGAATTATTCCTGCCTCATTGTCTCATTAACAGAAAGTTATCCTCACATATTTTGTTTGCTCTATTCCATTATGTTTTCTTTGCTGTTGCCAGTGTTGGCCTTCCCAGGTATCAACCTGTTAGCACCTTACACCACCTTGCTATGCCTCCTTTTATGATCCACCTTTCAAATATATTATCATCTGCCTGAGTATTTCCCCTTCATCAAGAAGACATTTCTAAAAATGCTCAATTTCTTGTAGCCCTAAACTTAGTCTTCCTTTGTTCTTGGAGAAATAGGTGGCATCTATACCTTCCTGAATATCTGGAGGTGCCCAGAACCACAGGAACATGTCACAAACAGAAGGGTGAATCATCACAGCAGCCATCGTGATGTTAAGGTGCTCTTCTTCCTGTCCCACTCCTTACTTACCGTGTTGACACAACAGATTAAAACCAGATTGACATGAATTCTGACTACATGTCGATGGTTGTCCTTCCTTTGTCCCCTGTTCCTAACCCCTACAGGCTGCAGTCTCCTGTTTGTCTCTACACTAACACTTAGGACCCTGTTTTGACCTTTTTGTTGCCAGAGATGATTAAAAAAAGAAAAAAAGAAAAGAAAAAAAAAAAAAAAGAAAAAAAAGAAAAGAAAGAAAAGAAAAGAAAAGAAAAGAAAAAAAAGGAAAAAAAAAAAAAAAAAAAAAAAAAGGCAAGTTAATCTTATTTAAAATATAAGCAGTGACTACAGTGGAAGAGGAAGCCAAACAAGGATGGAACCCTGATGTTGCATGAAAAGACAAAGTTGTCTAACTACATACCAAAACCAACTCCATGTGCAATAACCTTACGGGATAAAACCTGACCCACATCTTTGAAGAGAGCTGAATGGGAGTTTATATGGACTCACTCTTCATGCATCCAGGAAAGAGTCCTTGTGGAGAAAACAAGAGGCCAATTCAAGCAGCCTTAAACGAAGTGGATGTGCCCTGTGCAGCTGCAGGTAAGTCAGGGGTTAAAGCTGCCTCAGATAGCCAGAGGCTCCACAGCTGCTTTGAGTGTCTAATTGTCAGCATCTTCTCTCACATGCAGATTTATTGAGGAAAGCACGGAGAATGCACCTTTCTCCTCTGGGAAAAATAAGCATGCACATCTTGTGCTGGTGTGTGTACACACCCATATAAACATATACAGATGCATGCAGGAGGTGGCCTTGCATGTAAAGCAGACAGACAGCTTTACCCTCCTAATGGATCTGTGCCTGACTGGTGCTCCTGCATTGGTTTCTTTCATTTTTACAACCAGGATAATATTTGGCAGCCAGCATATCTCAAAAGACTGTTATGTTGACAGTTACTCTCTGCACAGAAATGTGAAAGACTAGGATGTGAAAGATCAGCTACACTTGTCAATAAATGGACTGGATTAAATTTGTCTTTTTTAAAAAAAATATTTATTTTACTGAAAATTTTTCCCCAAAGCATTTTTAAACACCTCTGACTGGGATATTTTGCATATTCAATTTACTTTATTGAGGTACAATATGTTTTCTGGTGTGCACTCATGAGAAGGCAGCTAAACAAAACACATTAGAAGCAATAGAACACCACCAATTACCTCAGTTTTGGGGAAAGGAGTAAAGAAAACTCCCTTTGCAACTGCAAAATGCATTTAAGAAAGTGTCAGGGCCATGTAAAAGTCCTTCTACAGATTCCTCAGGTGCCCTCTGCAGATTTACATGTTGGAGCGATTTTTCACTGTGCCCTCTCCTATCCTTTGCACAGCACTCATGAAAAGGAGGTAAGAAAATGTACGCTTTTCTAAAAACTGATTTCAGAGTAGGTCCATTTTCTCCCTTATTTTAGATGCAAGCCACTTCTCAAATAGTGTTTGCTCTTCAGCAGAGGGGAAATAAAAATCTCACAAAAGGACAGAGTGAGGAAATACCCTCAGAAACAGGAAAGACTAATATAAACGCTTGTTAGAATTTTGCAATTGGGGCCAAAATCGACCTGAGAGAATACTTTTAAACTGCCTCTGTACTGTTGTAGCACAGTTCACTTGATTTAGAAAAGAAATTGAATCCCAGATGACACAAAACCTGCTATGGATGTCTGTATCTTGGAAAAGGGAAAACTTTTTCCTGCAGGGCTTGAATCGGTGTCACTAATTCCCTTCCTCCCATACATCCAGCTGCCACAGCAAGCAACATGCAGCAGCTTTCCCTCCCACCCAAGAAAGCACTCCCAATAAAAACTGCAGTTGAGATTTACTCCGTGCTAGAAAGACCCCTTCACCTTCAGGAAAGCAAGGTTTGCTGCTCTTTCTTTTAGGAAAACCAAGGCTTTCATCCTAGCTGGAAAAGGAAGGGAAAGCTTGGAAAGCGTACTTAATATGCAAAAAAATTACAGATAGAAAATACTTATTAGATCATTTAGCTCACTCATTTTCCAGCACAGGATATTCTCTACAGTAATGTAACAGTGATTTTATTGAAGTTACCCACTTAGTCTCACTAGCCAGAGCTTATCATTCCAGTGAGTACTGCACTGTCAGGAAAAATTGTTCCCTCAGTCATCTTTATCAAGTGCTATCCAGAACAGACACAGATAAGGGTTGAACCACTGTGGCACTAGACAACAGTGCTAAAATAACAAAAACGAGGAAGGGGGTTTGTGCTTTTTTGAACTGAGTTTTTAATACGACATAAAAATCCTTCCCAGACCTTCCAAAGGCAGGTACAAGGTGTCTGGGTTAGCACACAACCTGCTGTAGGCAGTGGCCAAGTTGGATAATCTGCAATTTAACTGAAACTGTAAAATGAGAAGGAAGGAAAAATGAACAAAAGAAGGATTAAGAAAATAATTTTTGCTGTTCTCTTGCAAGGTCTCTTTTGTGGTCCGTGGGAGGAGCTTCCCATAAACCTCTTGATTGCTTCATTAAAATTCTCCCTTATAACTCTCTCTGAAAACAGCATGGCCACTGACAAAACTGCCTATCATAATGACAAATATTATGCTGTTTTCCCCCTTCATTTCCTCTTTAATGACTTCCTTTATTTACTGAGATTCCTCCTCTTTCAATCCTACTAAAGCCACCCTTTGATTCTGGTTTTTTTTTTCAAATCCCTAAAAAACAATATTCTGGTTACTCACTAGAGTGTCTAAATTGCACAGCAGTCAAATATTACTCTATATTAATATATAATCCTCCCCCAAAACCACTACTAATTTTTCAGTTTTCCCCAGCACGATGAACAAACTCAGAGACATTTCGAAACCACAAGCGCAGTGGAATTTGAGTGCTTTTAAAAATCTTTGCATCACGAGAAGGGACTTCCAGTTGTACACCAAGCAAAATGTAGCTTCATCCTCAACATGACCTGATCTCACAACAATCCATCAAGTTTCAAAGGTTACTAGCAAGACTTCAAATTGACCTAGCTACCTAAGTCCACTCCACTAAAAGCATTTTTTCCACAAATGATGATTTTTTCCTTACTCATGTAAGTTGAGTCAAAATAAATTTATCTCTTTAAATAGTTGTGTAATTACACAGAAAAAAAAATACCCAATCACCTGAAAAATAGGTGGATCTCGGCATCTCAATAACTTCCCTTGTAGAAGTCCTGCAAGCGAAAACTGATATGGTTAGAGTGGCTATGTTATTACTGAAAATCTAGATTTCAAATATTTTAGGACAAGGCTGAAGAATTTTCAGCCAATGAAGGAAGTGTGACTTTAGTATCCTGCAAACAACCTTTAGTTTGCTGCAGGTAAGGCACAGCTGGGGCCAGCACAGGCAGATGTTTCTTTCCAGAAAGAACATGTGGTTTAGTGATACATGCAGCAATTTGAGCCTGGGGAGGACTCTTTGCCCTCCCCAAACAAGACAAAAAGAGTTTTCCTCTTAAATGCGAAAAAGTTTGATATTTCTCAGGCAAAACTGTGTTTGGAACACTATGTTTCATGACTGCATACAGTCATGAATATATTTACATGAATACATTTACATAAATTTACTCAAAGTAAATTTACAATAGGTTAGGAACTCTGTTATGAATTTTGTGGCTTATCTCTTACTTAAAGTATTAATTGCTTTTCTTGCTTCTGGTTGCATATTGTTATGAGATATAAATTAATCCATGTATTTTTTTTTCCACTTAGATGGAATGGACTTAATTAATTTTGTAGATCAGATAGAACAACTGAGTTACATAAGGGGAGAAGCCTGTACAACATCAGTCTCGATAAAAAGAAACAAACACGAATGAGAAACATCTCATCACTTTGCTGATAAATCCTCCTCTCTGTTCTAACCTTCAGTAAAAACTTGAACAGTATAAAAACTGCTTTAGAGTTTCACAAGGCTCATAGTAGAGCACCACAGGGCACCATGGTAAAACTGATTCATCCTGACCTCTCCTTTCACAGTCACACATGGAGAGAGATTCTAACAAACCTGCGGTACGTACCCATATTTGTACTGCGCGCTTTCAGAAGCAAGCGGCAGAGATGCTAAAACGAGATTAAAACTGATATTTCAATTACATTTCTAGATTATATGTGGTCACATTCTTGAATCTTTTGGCTTTTATCTTGCATTAACAAATTTATAGCACTGATAAATTATTCTTTCAATCAAATAGCATTTTGTGTACATTAAATCTGAAACATGATCACTGTCCTATTTGTAAGAGAAGGAGAAGAGCAAGAGAAGAACAAGTTGTACAGTATCAGTATGAGTACGAAGTAGCTAATGAATCTGTTTATCCATGCCTTTCACAAGCAACCAGATACATATATCTCCTGATGATTGAAATTTTATTTGGTTCTCCTTTTGGGTTCAATCTCAAGGTGAAATGGCAGGCATCCATTCTGTTGCCTGGGATATCTCGGGTGTCTCTGGGATATATCGCTAGGATATATCATGGGATGTATCTCTGGGATATATCTGTTGTCTTGGCCTCAGGGATGCAGCTCTCGCACACAATACACCCTGCACCTCTGCTCCGGTTAAAAACAAAGACCAGAAACAGCAAATCTTTCATACAGAGCTAAATACACTGTGAGTGCACACATTTACCACCACTCTCAGCCAAAGCCCAAAATGTTCAGCATGACCCTGTGCTTCTTCCTCAACCTCTTAGAGCTCGTGAGGCCTTTGGCCACTGCCTGCAGGCATTGAGCAGATTTTCAACAGATCCAGAAGCTTCATCTCTCCTCCTGCATCAGTCCTGAAGGAATATTCTGAGCTCCCCCTTGCTCAAGAAAAGAGTGACATGAAAAGCATCCGTAGGGAAGCAGGGGCAGGAGAGGCTACAAGCATCAAATTACTCACTCCACAGAACAGAAAGTACATGAACATCAGGGAAGCAAAAGTGGAATACAATAACCTGCTGTCAAAATGTCAAAGGAGTAAGTGGGGCTCAGATGATTTTGTATCAGTTTTTGCAGGCAACCTGGCAACCTAGAAATACCCAGAAAGCACAAAGGGAATGGGGGTGCTATCAGCGCTGCAAATTGGCACACAGTCTCAAGATGTACTCATAGAAACTTTTACATAGAGAGAAGCTCTCTAAGATAATTGCAGTGGAAATGCTCATATGAACTCTTGCAAATATCTTCTTCAAAGTCCTACTCCCACACTTGGAGCCAAAGAGAACTGAGCTTTTATCCACTGAAACATGCTTTCTACAGTGATTGACTCAGGGTTACTCCATTTTTTTCAAAATATATCTGCATACCTTAAGAAAAATAGCACATAGACTCATTCCCTGACATCATGACCATAGCTAGGCTGCTATCATCCAATGATCTCCATTTACAGGCTTTTCATGGATTCAGGAAAGCATGTAAATTAAACATTTTAAGTGTACAACAGGTTCTGTTTTAGTTTTGCCTAGGCATCTTTAGCTTGCAATAACACCGGTGACCTAGGAAACACCATGTGAGAAAATTAAAGAAACAAAATACATCTGGATTGGAGATTAAAAAAAGAGCTTAAAATCTTTAATAAAACGAAATTCTTGAAACATATGTGCTCTCTTGTCTTTGGAAGTTCAAAGTAGAAGCCCTACTTGAAAAAAAAAAAAACCCCACCCTAAACAAATTTAAACAACAACAGAAAGAAATAACCTGGATGTTTTCAGGTCAGATTTAAATTCAGCGTTTTTCTCCTAGTAACATGCATGCATGCATTTAGGTTTGCTCAGAGAACACTGATTAGGGAAGTATTTGTAGAACCAGGTCCTTGCCATGTCCCACTTTTAAATCACTTCCAAGCACTTTCTGGCATGTAACAGGCAATTATAACAACACAGAATTGCTCTAGTTTGAAAAAAAAAAAATACAAGATGAAGACCACTAAATTAATAAGTATTTTGTGCAATGGCATGAATAGCTTTTCCACCATCACTGCAAATGTTCCACCATCACTGCAAATGTTCCACCATGAAAAGAGAGCAAGGTGAACACACATCAATCCTTCTGCCAAAGCTGTGCCTAGCAGAGAGGGCTGCCTTGAGAGGGGAAACTTGACAGATTCTTCCTCAACTCCTGCCATGCTTCTTGAAGACTTGAATAACATCTACACAATGAGAAAGAAGGAATAGGCCTGCTTTCCAGTTCCTTAAACCCAAAAATCACTGGTCCTCCACAGCATTACTTTAGCATCACTCACCATGGCTGACTGGTCTCACGTGAAGTCGGCCCTGTGAGACCTGTTTAATTTTTTATCCCCCTCAGCAGCAGAGCATTAATGGGTGGCAGGTTTTGGGGAGCAGAATCCTGTTTGCACACATTAAAGATGACATGGGGTAAGATGCTGTAATTCTCCCAGCACAAGGCATTTCATAAATTCCACCCACTAAGCATTGCATTACGGAGAGGTTCCATTAGAGACACAGCCTGGTTGTTTTGTAGTCCAGCTTTGCAAGCTCATAGAGCTATAAAGATACATAAATTTTATTAGAAAAATAGATTATATGTGGGTCCATGACACCACTTTATGAGCTATGCTATTTAAACCTGAAGTGATAAAATACATCAATGTTGTGTATTGCATTTCCATTTTTTTGTCTCTCTCCCCTTATCTCCTCATTCTCTAATCTGTACAAATCCTATTGAATTCTACCAATGTCACTTGGATTGCTTGATCTTAAATTCATTTTATGACATAAGCAAATTTATATTCTGCTTTTCATCCCATCTTATGAGTCACTTGTAAGACATAGATTATAGCCCTAAATCTAACCCTTGCAGTTCAGCCATTAGTGATTTCTCTTATTTAAGAATGTTCCATTAATTTTTTGCCAAGGACCTTTTCTTTGTTTCTTTTACTTCACTTTAATCATAAAATGGCTTCCCTGAATCTCCCTTTTAAGTACCACTAAGGATTCATTGGGAAAACACACATTTTCACTTGAAAACTCTGAAATACAACAGAAATTAAAAATAGTTTTTTTCATGTGGGAATATTGACAGTCTCACTTTTTACAACTTTTCCGTCCCGAATAATTTTAAGTGCATCAGAAATATTACATTGCACTGTAATAATTGCAACAAAATATTGTTGCAAAACTGACGGCTAATAAAAAAATCTCATCAAGGTTAAAAATAAGTTCAGCCATCTTTAAAATTATCTAAATTTAGGCAGAATTTATCTGGAACAGCATGAACTTCATACAGTTTTATCATTGCACCTCCCCTATGCAGTCTTGAATCTTTATTATCAACTCCCTCTTTTTGCATTTAACAGCAAATGAACATTTCAAACTTTAGTATTTTAGACGATGACACAGAGCTCTCACCTAAGTTTTTTACTGACACTTGGTGAACCTTTCTTTGCTGGCCAAAAAAAAATCCCTCAAACTTAGGCATTTTTATGTGTTGGACTGATGGCAATGAAAGCAGTATTTGAACACTCATGAAGACAGTAGGAGGTTGGAAAACTGGACCAGTTCCCATGCTGGGTTCTAGGACAGAGGAAAAGTTATCAGAGATGGAAAGAGTATGCATTGGCAGGACAAAGAGGAATTTATTCAAACTGAGAGTAGGTTTAGACTGCATATTAGGGAGAAATTCTTCACTTTAAGGATGGTGAGGCCCTGGCACAGGTCGCCCAGAGAAGCTGTGGCTGCCCCATCCCTGGAAGTGTTCAAGGCCAGGTTGGATGGAGCTCTGAGCAACCTGGTCTAGTGGAAAGTGTCCCTGTCCATGGCAGAGGGGTGGAACAAGTTGATCTTTAAGGTCCTTTCCAACACAAACCATTCTATAATTCTATAAAAAGTTAAGAGTATTTGTAACTATCCACAGGTCATTGGATGACATGGGACTGTTTGGTTATTCCACAGTTACAAGTACCACAGCAAGGAAACCCCCAAACTCTCCTCCCTGGACACTGAGGAATGCTTACCCTATCATATTTTACTTTTGTGACAGATTTCATGGTTTCACTGCATATGGCCAAAATAAGGAAAAAAAAAAGGCATTCTCAGGGAAGCTTCCATCCAGGCTTGTTCCCCTCAATTCCCCAGGATTTTCAGGTTAGTTCTCCTCTTCCCCAAACAATACTAAAGGTGCTACCAGCAGTTTACATCAATTGCACCACTCCTGTGTGGATGCCCTATCTTCACCAGTGTCAGTGCCACGTTATTGGTAGGGTCTTGTGCCATCTCTGTCCCTGTGGAACAGGAATATGTGCCTCCCTGGTACGTGTGCATGCATATTGTCCGTGCTACGCCTTTAATGTTACATTAAACTGAGACAGCTGATGACAATTTAGTGAGAATTGCTTTAATGAAGTTAGTACTGAAGTAAACACATGCTTCTAGGCACAACAGAGACACCCAAATTAAATGGAAATGGATGAGATTAGTATGTTTACGGAAAAAAATAACTAAATACACGTTTAATATTTTAATATCCTATTTAGTGCAGCCAAAGAAGATCTCAGCCCCCAGACACAACATTTTAAAGACCATCCTGTTAATAGTTGTGCTTATCTGCCGTTTCTTTTCTTTCTTATCTCTCAAAGAGAAATATCTTCCAGGAACAAGAAGCTGATGGGCTGCTGTTTGTACGGAGCACTATTCTGTGCTGAATGGACACTGACCTGCCAGACCCTTGGGAATGCTTTAACTGAAACAGAAAGGCTCAAACTGCCAACACAGCAAGGCAAATCCCTTTCTGGAAACTGCTGGGGTATTTCCCAGAGACATTAACACCCTCAGAGCCCTGGAGGACATTGTTTCCAACACAGGTGTATTTTCCCTGTCTTACAGCTCCATGGAAATCAACAGTATTATGCTGAACATGACTAAGCTATCTTGGTGGGATGCCTTTTCAGCTTCTTTTAATGCACACAAAGAAATTTTGTGAGGCAGTGCTAATAATAAGATGAAATTGTCATGTCTGAGTGAACATCAGCATGAAGTTACAAAGGTGCACCTATTTTGACCTCAGCTGTCATGTTGCACATGGTACTCTTTACGACAAATTGTCTTCAATCTTTTTTTTTTTTTTTTCTCTCTGTTTCTTTTCCTTCCTGCTGTGGAGTGCTTTTTATTCATTACTGGTGGCAGGCTTGTCCTCATTTTATTTTTTTCCTCCTGCTGAGGTGCAGTAAAATAATTTAGTTTAATACATTTTATAAAGGTAGTTGGTTTAATTTTCCCATTGGTACATCTGATGATACAACTACTTTAATAAATTGGCATTAAGACAGTTTGGTTTAAATGTTTCGTGATTTTCTACCTGCTGTGGAAGATGCCAAGTACTTTAGTCAAACATTTTCAGAAGTGCTGGAATCAATTTCTTTTCCCCTCATATTGCTGCCCTGAAGATACACATTTGGCACACTAAGGATTTATTTCTAGAAAATATGAAGCTGCAGTGTAGCCTGGTTGGTTTGATTGCTTTGATTGCTTTGATTCTAAACTGTTCAGAGCTTAGAAATAAATTTCAGCTGGGAAATACAGTCATTCTCTCAGAAACAGAGCTTTTCATTTCAGAATAGCTATATCTAAGTTTAGTTATGACTTTTGTAAGGTTTTTGCTGGTTTTACCTGTTGGAGTGTTATATATATTGGGAGCAGTAAAAGCCTGACACGAAGAGGTATATAGAAATCCAACTCCTGTTTCAATGGGGATTTACATGCTTGGAGTAGAAAAGCGAAGAATTCAGGCCTGAAAGCTTTCCAGGTTTTCAAGCAAAACCTCTAAAGTCAAGAAGCTCCGTGTGGCACTTGCTCAGTCACCACTCAGAAATACCCAGACCAAGCAATGCTTTCAGTAACAGGGCAAGTAACTTCCGTGAGTATTTGTTCTGCACAGACAAGCAAGGGAACTGCACAGAAATTAATGACCTTTGTAAGGGAACATGGGAAAGGTATTTTTAAAATACTGTTAGAAGAGCAGAGAAAGAGAAAAAGCTGTGGTCTTGGATATTTTTTGCCTTGAGTCTTTAGATTTTGTGTACACTCAGAATAAAATACACAAAGGCAGAACAGAGCTGTGTGCCTCCTTTTGACTAAACAGGAGTGTGGTCTGTGTCACTTAATGGCCTCATTACAGCTCTTTCTGCGGTGGAAATAAAGCCATTCATGTGGAAACACAGGTAGTATGGGAGCTGAGGTATGTAATATTTACGCCCAGGCTGATCTACAGACAAGATACCCTAGTGATAAGCTAACGGATGTTGGCAGCAGTCTGCACCCGTGCTCCACCAGCATTTAAAAATTAAAATCTGTGACAAAGGAATTGAGGAAGAACTGTAACCAAGAAGGAAAAAAGGAGATTAAGTGACAAAAAAACCCCAAACCAAAACAAAAACAACAAAACAACAACAACAACCAAACAACAAACAAACAAAAAAAACACAACCAAAAAAAAACCCCAAAAAACCCAAAAAGAAAACATCCATTTCAGCATTTCAGTTCTGTCACTTTTTTTCCAATATTGTAGGATAATGTAAAATATTAGCTGAGACTATGAACCAAAAGTCTAATAGATAAACCCTAGAATGAAAACTTTCCTGAGAAAAAAATGGAAAAATCATGAGTCTTAGCATAAAAATTCATAAGTAATTTTTTTTTGTTTGGATCCTACTCCAACAATCAAGTGTATAACACTTGAATACATTTACAGCAGGATGATAGCTACTTAGAGATCCAAACCATAAATTAATTGGGATGCAGTCTGAGGTACAAGGTCTAGCAACAATTAACTGCATCACCAGTGATCAGTTGTCCTGTTTCTGTCAACAACAATTTTTTTTTGTTAATAATGATGCAATTATACAAAACGTGCAAAATCATGATGAAATACTCAAGACCAGATAGTGATAAATATTATTCACATACAGGCATGCAGACATCATGGGCTGATTCCAAGTGTAGCCTGAACTCTCTTTATTTAGTGATTTTATGACAGCAACTTTTATTTATAAGGAATAAATAGTGCCAGACGTGTGTGTGCAAACATACAAATGTTATATCCTTCAGTATTTGTTTAAATTCTGTAGGAAAAAATATCCCATCCCGAATGATTTAGCAGAGAACAATGACTTAGCAAGTTAAATTAGTTTCCTTTCAGAGAAGTAGAAGGTGTTTCTTTCAGAGAAGTAGAAAGTATTTCTTTCCTGAACATGATTTCTCTTCCCTGTTAACAGTCTCCTGAGATATTTCTCTGCTGCCAGTACCAAAAAGTCATAAAGCTGAAAAGTACATTCCAGATTTTTCTATACCATCTGTCACACAGCCCATGTTCTTGGCCTTCCCTTAGTGTCACGACAAAGGCGTAGCACTGATATTTTACACGAAACTGAACGCCCACGCTGTGCTGTCAATATTTTTAGTCTCTTTGGCTTTCCAAGGGTGAGCATTTGGCCCATCACTGCTGTCATCTTCACCAGGGACATCCCTGAGCAGTCTCCCAGTGGGATCCTCCCGGGATGGGCAGGCCCTGTCTCGCAGTAGGAGTTGGTTCAATCTCCTGTAGGATGGTCTGGCATGGACTGCTGTGGATTCAAAATTTTGTGGGATTTGAGTACAGGGAAGAGATTTGAAAACTGTTAATATAAGCAGGGAAGGAGAAATGCCATTACGCCCACTTAATAATGGATAAATATAATTTGTTATCATTAAGTTCAACTGTCTAACAAAAACATGTCAACAAAGCAGATGAGAATTTTTAGCAGCAACACGTGCTGTCTCCAGCTTCAACTGCATCTCTGATGTTTCAACTCTTCACTTCCTTCCCATTTCGTTCTCCCCTCACCACTGTTGTGCAGTAAGGGAAAAGAAATTTCTTTCTGGTTTCTTGAGGTGACCAAAAGAAGCCTCTGAGGCGTGTAATTAATATAGTCTATTAATGGTACAAAAAGTGCACTGCAGATGAGATCTGGTTTCCCCTAAAGCAGTCAGATTGCCAGTAGTAAGAGCAAAGGAAAGGCAAAAATCTCATGCAACAAATTCCATCCAGCTTCACCAGGTACTCACCACTTCCACAGAAGAAACCAATAGACCTCAGTCAGAAATGCAGCATTTGTGATAATATTTGCATTGGAAGAATAACTATGATAATGTCCAGATGGTTGGGGAAAAAAATACATAAAAATCTTAGTGTAAAATAGCAATTATTTTCTCCTAACATTACTTTTCAAAGCACTCCATTTTTCATCTGTGGGTTTTTTTTTTTTTTTTTTCTTTCCTTTTGTTTTGTTTTGTTTTTTTTTTTTTTTTTACCCCATAAGTTATCCTATTTCTCTGAATTAGAATTAGCTTATCCCTGGGCTTTAGCTATGGCTCGATGGCTGGACTGAAGTTTAGTTGTAAAAAGTATAAGCAGCATAAACAACTTTAAATTAAAGGTCACCTGGGGAACTGACATCTAGGGTACACTCTTCTGAAGATCAGATAGCTCAGTTTTCCTTTGGTGAATTCAGCAAAAAGGCTTGATTATGTTTTTCTAATCTGTTCTTTTCTCTACAGACAGTCAAGCTCTTTTTAGATTAGTGTTTCAACACAGGACAAAATTACCTTAGTGAACAACAGAAATTATGCAAATTAGTTTGTATTAGAAAAGCTTTTGACACAGAAGTAATTAATTTCTGTGGGCGGTTTCTTTGTTTGTTTTTTTTTTTTTTAGCGTGCAAGTGCAAAGCCAAACATAAAGTAGTCTTATTTACCCCAGATTCTAAAAATAAGGTGCTTAAAGTGGTACATATGAGAGTTTGCTCTGTAATTCAGTGGTCACTCTTCATTCTCTATTCTGTCATTCCAGCTAGCACCACAGAGGAAAGAAAAAAAATTTTTTTAGAAATTTCAGAACGCAATTGAGCTCACTTTTTTTATCTTTACTAGTGGTTGAACTAGAAAAATAGAAAGGAATCTAAACCACATCACTCATTCTTTTTACTTAAGATCCAAGGTCACATTTAGATTATGACAATAAAGGAAACTAATGTAAACATAGTTATGGATTTAGGTCCAGTTTCAAATATAGGTCATATTGTGGTGTCAGATTGTGCAAATATTTATAACACAACTTTTTTTTAATGCAAGAAAACAACTAGCTTTATTATCTGCCTTCTCAATGCACTGGAAATAATTGCATAAAATACATTGATGTCTCTAGGAGAACACAGGAAATTCTTTCTAGTGGCTTTTGTGCACACTTCAGGAGTATTATGAGCACAGATGAGTGACCATTTACTTAAGTACCATTTGTGGGGATGCACAAAGTTAGCATCTGAACCAGCAATTGTAGGATTGCTCATAAAGTGGATAGATAAATAATGAAATATAATGCATAAGGCAAGGCAATTTGTTGGGTTTTATTAGCATCTAGTTTTGTTATTCATTACACCAATGAATATATCTTTAATTTTCTCAAGTCTCTTTTCCTGTAAGGATTACTGCTCAGCAAGAAGAAGCTCATCAAGAGTCTCAGAGGATGGCTATCAGAAAATATTAGATATTTTCAGTCTTCTTATGCAGTAATCACCTTCCCAATTCCTCACCGTTTCTGACACGGAAAATATTTACTCAGACAAGGTTTGCTACTGCAGAGTCAGTAAAAGAGCTCACAAAAAGTTACTGGTTTTCTCAGCACAGTAATTCTACAATGCAAATGTTCATGTTTTATTCATCTGTTTTTAAACAACCTCATCCATAACCCCATAATTTCTCTACCTGGGTGTTTCCTATCTACCTGTGCGCTTGCATTTTCCCTTGGATTATGACCGAAGTAAGGCCCATGACTGTGACAGCGTTGCACAGGTTATAAATCAGAGGCTGGTGTAATTTGTGGATTTTCTTCCTTCCAGCGCAAGCCAAGGCTGCTTAACCCAGGCAGGCACATCCCTACATTTCCCTTCCTTCAGTCTCTCTCTGCCCCAGGCAGAAACAAACCGAAGATGAATTCCCTGTTTAACATACAGAGATAGGGAAATTTGCTGCTAATTACAGTGGTTAGAATTCCTAATGGGTAGGAGGGGGGATCTCCCGAGACCGCTCCATTCCACAGGCAATTCCCTTAGGTTGTTAAGTTTTCCTGCTCTTTTTCAGAAAATTTCTTAACAAAATTACTAGCAGCCTTTATCAAGCTGATATTGTAATTACTTTTGGGAAACAAATGGTGTCTGAGGAAAAAGAAAACCACACTTCCATGCTTAATTTAGTAATGGGAAATTTAAAGAGAGAGAGAGAGCTCTTAATAA
Organism: Hirundo rustica; assembly: GCF_015227805.2. Classification (NCBI taxonomy): domain Eukaryota; kingdom Metazoa; phylum Chordata; class Aves; order Passeriformes; family Hirundinidae; genus Hirundo; species Hirundo rustica. The sequence continues at coordinate 13,320,262 of NC_053451.1, read as the reverse complement.
ATTCTCGTCTCTTTCACAAATGGGATGAAATAGGCCACAAAAAGCTTCATTTGGGAGGTTAATATTAACAAGCAGAACTGTGACCTTAAAAAGGTAAAAAAAAAAAAAAAAAAAAAGCCTTAAATTCACAAGTCCTGAAGGAGTTTGACCATCCACAGGAATCTGGGGAAGAGGAGTGTATATGCTCAGCTGTCCACTTCCGACATTTCGCTGCATCACCGTCCTTTCCCTCTCTTTGTAGAAGTAAAAGGCTTCCCCTCTTTTTTTTGTAGATGCTCCCATTCTGTCTGAAAAGCTCTTACAGACGATGAATAAAAAAACCCAGTCTGAACTCCTGCCCTAACCTTGCCCTCTCTTCTCATGTTAACGGTAGTGAGCATGAGGCATTAATTCTTTGTTTTCTTACAAGCCTGGACAACACTTAATGAGGAAAACTCTATAGAAGAATCTAGCCTACTAGCCACTACAAAGCATAACGGAAGAGTTCTATCTGTCCACACATCCTTCGAGTATAAGCCCTACAGATCTTTCCTTTCCTTCCTTCACCTTTGAAAAACTACACATCCTTTGACTGACAAAATCTGTAATCATTTCCATAACCTCCACCCCTCAATACTTAATGTGGAAGCTATCAGAGGCTCGTATCCTTAGAATCTTGTTATTATTCCAGTTTGAACTTCAGACTCCTGAGTAGCTGGTGCACATCACAGTCATAGATTAAGTACATGACAATACAGACTTCTTACAAGGAGATGTTGCACTCTGTGGGCTTATTGAATTTTTTGTTGAGCGTGGGTTTGAGCAGAGCACTGTCTCCTCCCACTGACATTAATACCCTGGTTCCCACCTCTTTAACATGAACACAGTTCAGCACTGAGGGTTTATGCAAAACCCATTCACAAATTAATTCTGGATGTTCAAGCACAATAATTTTGTGTTCTATGAGGCTACAGTCACGTCACCCATGCAAACTAAACCACCCTAAAATCTGCTGAAGCTGCATGCTCTCATTTGAGAAAGATGGTGTTAAGGAAGTGCCAAATGCCAGTTCCTAACCCTTCCTGGCACATATTTAAAATTCTGACCTCATCAGAGCTATGTTGATTCACAACAGCTGGAACACTGGCACTTGCTCGTTTTAGGAGATATACAGGGAGATCTCTGGTAACGACAACTGCATCTCACTGGTTGTGATAAAATTAAAGTGGGACCACATATGAGCTCTGGGAAAGTATTGACCTTACATTTGCAAGTTTACAATGTTATAAAAATGCTTTAAAATGTGCCAGAGTGACACAGAATGACAAATTTTTCCAAATATCCTCAATGGACCTAAGGTACAATCAAACGATTAAAAAAGAACTTTTAACAACAGAAATTACCAGAAATAAACTGTCCCATTTTAGGAATCTGCTGTATTCAGAGCAAAATGTTCCTTTTTGTTATAAACCAACTGTTAACCTTTAAAAATATTGCTTTTGTTAACATAGGAGGATAACGAGCCTTAATTTAGTAGGTTGTTACATAAGTATAACAAAAAAAAATAGTCAAAGCATTTGCATATAAAGTCTGGGGAAAAATCCTGCACATAGATATCTATATTTTAAAAAAAGCACTTGTTCGTAGACACAGAATGTATGTAGGGCAGCAAAGTGGAACATAGCAAATTGAACTGCAGGAGAGAGAGTGATTTTAAGATCTATTGTCAACATATACTGTAACTCAAAATAGTGACAGGTGAATTTTCAGCAAGCTTGGTTGGAATATGCAGTAAATCAAAAAATCAGAGATTGTAACACTTTCCCTGAAGACTTTTGCCTGCGCAAGGGGTTGAAATTCTTATACAATTTCCTCTTCTGCTTAATCTGGAGACTGTGAGATGATTCATTAACAGTCTTCTAACAACTAATTTTTTTTTATAAAATGCATATTCTCTGCATGCAGCTGGAAGTATAGAAACATTCAAAATAGGGATTTTTTTTTTAATTAAAAATATTGGGCTCATATTTTTATTCACTAAACATTTCGGTGATGAAACTGTTAATGCCTTTTACTGCTGGATAATATCTTTGAATCTCTTCAAATTTTGTGTTTAGACAGTTTTTGAAATGCCTTTGGTATAAATGAAATTACCATCCTAAGTGTCTATTCTTGCTTCAAGAGATGAGATTATGTTTTTAAAATAATTTGTCATTTTTTAAATCAAAAATACTTTGGGTATGACATATCATTTTAGTAATCGGGGTTTTACACCACTATGTCATCACCATTGAAAATTATTTGAGTAACATCTTCATGGCAAACTATTCTGAAAGTGTTTTCCATGGGGAAAAAAAAAAAAAAAATCAATTCATGATTATCCTTTAAAGTGCTTAAAAACCTTGTTTGACTCTCTATGTTACTATAATATTGTCAGAATGAACAACTTGGAAATGAAGGAAGTGAACAAAGAAGCCTTTGTGCACTGTTTATTTCTAGTGTAGAGGTATTAATGCAGTAATACCTATCACCACATAAGGAATCCAGTGTTCAAGGGTCCTGCTTATTGAGGATTTATTAAACTTGTGCGAAGAAATAAGGACGTGGGGCTGGTTTACACAAGTGGAACACTGTAGCATTCATGTAGCATCCAAAATGGCCTGCGTGTCATTTTTTGGCTGTTTCCAACTATTTCAAATACACCATTGTTTACCAATGAAGAAAAGCTTGGATCCACACCCTTATCACTTGCCTGCAGAGGAATTGGATTCTGTGTGGATACCTGGATAAAGAGCCTCAAACTCATTCCTCTGTTTTGCAGACAGCAGAAATCATTTCAGATTCCAGTCAAGAACATCTGTTTTGTTTGAGGAAGCCATAACTTACTCATCTCTGAAGAAGGCCACAATATATTTTATTTATTTATACTTAAGCCCTAATAGTAATATCAAACTGAGTGAAGAACTGAGTATTAAGGCTCTTGACACAGGGGTGAATGAATGGAAAGCACCAGAGGTGTGAAGAAACCCCTCAATTTGTCTCTCTTTTCATAGTCTGCTTACCTCCTGAATAGCCAAATATTGTATGGCTTACTCAAATGGGAGCAGAACTGCTCAGCTGACACAAAGCTTTTGCAGTGAGATGAGTTTGTAATCCACTGTTTCCAACTGAAATACTTTCTTCTATTCAGTTGTGTTCTATTTGCTGAGCGTGGCTGTGAGTACTGAGCTGCTGAAGTTTCTGCCCTTCCAGTGATCACAAAACCATATCCTTGTCCCTCCCAGGTGACTATTCTTTGAAAACTAAAGAGCAGAAGATTTCCTGTGAACAGAGGGCAGTAAAACCATAGAATTGCAGCTACCATGACAAACAAATCCATTTTCATGAACTAGTGTTCTTGTTAGCTTGGGCTCGAAGACCTGCTGTCATGATTACCTATCACCCATCATGAGAGGATAATATCAATCTCTAATTAGTTTTGACACTCTCTGAGGGATGAAGGGTGCTATCTAAATCATAAATTTATTCCACATTAAAAGTAGAAGTGAGAGTTCTGCAAGTCAGTGTTCAAGCAAATGAAGAATGAGCTATTCTTTGTTATCCTCACTATGTTCAAAAATCCTCTTTACATCTTCCTTTTACTTATAAATTTTCTGTATAGCGTCATCCTGTATAGAATACCATTAGCATGCTTAAAACCGCATCACATAACAAAGACATAAAATTATCTGGAAAGTAAAGCCGGCATTCAGAGCAGTTTCCTAATTAACTGCTTCTATTTTATTGGAAATAAGAAAATTGCAGATATAAAATCCAAACATTACTCATAGCAATAATCACAAGAGAGGAATGTGAATGAAAGGTTAATAAGCTGTACTTGAATTTGCTTTAGAGTGTGTTCTAGATGTAATTTAGGAGACCAAATTTAGGAGCTTTCATTGTCTGTGCAGTCACCAGTAAGAGGAAAGTGCCTCCAAGTGGCATCACACTGCACCCAGTAGACTATAAAGCATTCCCCTGCAGATGACAAAGCTATCCCATTTCACCAGTGATAGTGCTAAGGACTCTAGTAATCACAGTCTTTTGTCCACATTTGTGAGAGTAAAGTGTTATTAAGTAATACATTAAAATTAATATTTTGACTATGCCCTGTTTCTATGTGTTAATCATTGTCCTTATGGAGTACCTAGAAAACATTATTATGTTTCTCCTTAGTGTAATACTATATATTAAAATAGCTGTGGCTGAGTTGATAGAGGAGAATTCAGAGGCACCTACTGAGGTAAATAAGGTGCTTCTCCTTGACTTTGATGGCAGAGGGATCATCCATCCCTACATGACTTTGCACTTATTCAGCGTAAGGATTTATTGTAAAATGGGATTTAATTATGTTCATGCTAAAGTCTTATTCCTGCTTACCAAAAATACTTCTTATTATGGTAAAATATAATTTCTTGGTGGTGTTTTTGTTGTTGTGTTGTTTTGTTTTGGTTTTTTTGTTTTTTTTCAAATAGGTGAACATTTTAGTCACCAGTGGTAGGTTTACCAGACAAACAGTCAGATGCAAGTAGCAGTAAACCAAAGACATCGGTTTTATGTGCTCTTCAGGCACTTTATTCACTGAGAAATGGAGAAAAGGTGATTGATTTCCAGAATATGAAATGCTATTAAGGAGATTCTGATCTTCATCATGTGACTTATTTTGCATGACATTAAAACAAATAATCCAATCATACTGGAGCTGTAACAGCAATCATGTGATGTCCATCATAGTAGATGTGAGGTTCCTATTCCCATAGCAACATCTGTAGCACTCACGCTAATCACTTTAAATTAACCTTGATATGAAAAAATGCCCTAGGGATAATGCTGTTGTGTGGTAGTTCACATGAGTAGCACGATTTTCTAATAAAACTTCAGAGCAAAAATAAGGGTGATAATGAGATGTCCTGTTAGGAGATTTTTTTTTTTTTTTTTTAATATGCTTTAGTTAAACCAATACATTAGTACCAGCATCAGGATAATTATGAATATCATAGATAACAAGCTGTCTTATTGATTACTGCCCTTTCATAACCCACTGTGGTTAATTTAGACTGTGCACACAAACCAAACAAAAGACACAATTATAACACGGTATCTGAAAACGTAACTTCAAACACTTAACCTTTCCCTAAATCAGAATAAAATAAGACCAAACATGTCTACTGTTGTCTTTTGGTAAGATCCACACACTGTATGTACTAAGGTACAAGCCTGTGGGACTTCAGTACAACCCAGGGAGTCTTCAGATTTTGAGTTATGCTCCTCTGGTGGGAAGGTGTCAGCTTAGAAGAGCAGAACATGAACAGACAGTTCCACATGGCGCTTGTTACTCCTTGAGTTGAAGATTTTCAAACTTTACAGAAAATTTTATAATGAGAAGCATTTGCACACATGAATATATCCTTACACGAGAAGTGTCTGAAGAGCCTGCTGGAAGATGCAGACGTGCATATATGGCAAAGGTACCCATAGCAGAAATACATTTGGGCTCCTGGAGACAACTGACAAGTGAAATTAACTGCTCAAAACTCTCAAACCAGAGCTGTTTTGAATGTTAAAATCCAAGGTAGGCAGACAGGCTGAAGGCAATAAGGTCCCTCATCATGCTGGCCACCCTCTGCTGGGGGTGGTGTTGTGGAGAGGATCCTGTGAGGCACTTCAGCCAGCCCTAGAGATCCTGGAGAAGGAGCCTACATGGAAGCAGCCCCACCACAAAACAAGTCCCCTTCTCCAACCCCAGCCCAGCTTCTGGGCTGCCTTCCCTGTTATTAGTTTTATTTCCTGCCTTATAGTGTTTGTTTTATATGCATTTATTGTTACTACATTAAGGTTACAGGCCTGTATTTCACAGTAGCTTTAAAATATTATGCTTTAGTATCTTACCACCTTCTTTTATGGTGGCTAGTTTTAATTAGAGAAGGAAAGCAGCAGCATTATTAGTCTACCAGAATAATGGTTATACCACTTTCCATGAGAAAATATAGACACTTACTAACACCAGCTTGCTGTTGGGTTAACAAGGGAATGCAATATAAGGCGGGTGCCTATAACAATTACAGCAATCCAATGTTAAAACTTTTCTTTTCAGTTCCTCTTACATATTGCTAGCCTTGGAGCAAGTAAGGCTATTTAATGACTTCTCTTTTCTACCCCAATAATTCCATCCCATGGAATTAAAATTGATTTTCTTTTAGCTCATGAAGATCTGGTGTTGGCTGTCTTTTCCCTGATGCAAAGCCATGGGAACGCTGTGGAGCCTGTCCATAAACTTTAGTGGACATTGGGTTAATGCGTAAATATGCACCAGCGACAATGACAGAAAATGAGGACAGCGGTATTTTGACTCTCAGCAGGGAATCTCAGTCCAAGAAAACAGTGCCAAAGGCTTTTCATAGTCAAGCTATTGAGAAAGCAAGAGACACAGTGTGAGCTGGAGTTTCTTGTTGTTAACGAACCACCTCTGTAGCTTAAAACACAAACTTCAGTGGTGAAATTACACCATCAGCAGCAGTGCCTGGAGCTGCTGCCTGAGTAAACCCGAACTGCCAGCCAAAGCCCCCATTGTGCTTTCCTCCTGCTGTGCCAAATGACTGCTGATACAGCTGATACTGCCCAGCCACAGTGACACACGTCAAACTCAACATTTTCTCTGCTCCCAATCTTCCTGGGTCATACAGAGAGTCTCAAGAAACTGAGTTCTCCACCACTAAAGCAGCAACACCAGAGTGTAAGGGGATTTTCATTCATGCATATCTCAGGTAGGGATCTTTTGTGTATCAAAGTCGTTGTATGGTGAGATTTTGAATCCTCATAAAGAAATTAGCAAGCCTTCCACATTTCCCTCACTACTTGGCACACCTTGACAGGGTTGACATGCAGTGCTGATAACGCTGCTGATGTCAGATGTGGATTTTTCAAATAAATTTACAAGGCTCTTTTTTTATTTCCTGAAATGCTCCAAAATTTCTGGACTAATTTTTTTATAAGGTTTTGCTGTTTTCATGTACACAAAAGAAATCACAGGTTTTAACTTAGATTCCATTCCCCAGGGATGAAAAATAAATAAATAAATAAATAAATAAATAAATAAGTTTGCCTTCATGTGGCTTATCTTCCATTCTCTAGGGGGAAAAAAAAGTCCAAATACTTTTTTATATCTACTAGAATAATTACTAATCTTAAAAGAAAAAATATCCAAAGTTCAATTTTTGAGCCTTAATACATACAAATAAAATAAAAGATTATATAGTTGATATATAAAACCGAGCTCTGAGGTTTAACTTGTAAGCTCCTTGGAGCCAAGAACCGATCACATTTATCTGTAAAGCACCAGACACAGTTCCAGTTTTCTACGAACAGCAAAGTAACAGTGGGAACTTTTGGGGACTTAACAAGGATGGTTTTGTTTTGTTAGATTTCTTCCCTATCAGCTTAGGCCAAACGAAAGCTAGAAAAACTTGCTTCCAGATAACAAAGTGCAAGTTCTCACAACACACACCCATTTAAAAAAAAATGTTTGTTTGTTTGTTTTTCAAAATCAAACCAGTTTTCTGTTTGTTTGTTTGTCTGTTTGAATAAAATGGTTCCTATGTTTTGAACCCCTTCTTCCTACATGTGGATACCAACACCAACTGTACAGAAGACTGTGGCAAAAAGAATAACTGTCTTATTTGGCAAAATTAGAATTATGTGGACGTTGATATGGTTTGCAAAATGCAAACACACCAAATTCTTGTTGTTAAGGTATAACTATCCTTTTGTACCATTTTCAATTCTATGAGCATACAAAGCAGTTGTCTTTCCCTCCTTTTCATTACCTACAACACGCTTTCTCTGATAGATGACCTTTTAAAAATATTGATAATGCCACTATGGCTATTGTGACCTGCCAGAGGGACTGTGTAATTTGACAAGAATGAGAGATTTGCCCTGACTGACAAAGTAAATAAATTTTGTGAGGAGAACGTGACTGTGTGCTTACTTTGGCTTCAGGCAGACTCTTGCATTTCAAGTGAGTGCTGTATGAAGCAGTAGTCAGAACTTTTGGTGGAGTTCTTATTGGCAAGTCCTTCCTGAGACTGTGTGTTCTGGAAAATATGTCCATGTCCCAAACAAATGCTAGTGGATTATTAAACAAAAACAGATTTTGGAAAATACATCTCTAAGTTGTGTGCATATTCTGATATCAGAGTGAGTCTGATACTGGAACTGTTTTTTTCCTGGGTGGTGAGTGAGCTGCTGTCAAACCATAATTTATAAAGCATTAATGTTTTAAAAAAATGGTTTCTAGGACAAAATATATGCGTTGATGGCAGTAGAGTGAAAGAAAAGTATGTGTAGGTAAAGAAAGTAGGACAGAAGTAAATGCAGGTGAAAAAATAGGACAGGAAATCATAAACATCAATTTTGCCCTGATATAACTGATGATGAAAATTTACCAGTCAGGTTTTCTTTCACATTTTTGTTCTGATTCTCTTACCACCATGAAAGTAAATTGTTGATCTTGATACAGATAAAATGGGTGGGAAAAAAAATCTGTCAGGAGTATCCAGCAACAAAAGCAGACGATTTGTCAAGACAGCACAATTTTCAATAAATACACACAACAGAAGACAAATCTCAGCAGCTTCTATATACAGGTAATAATTTCAAATTAAGTGCATTGTAGAAACCCTTTCCTAAAAGGGGACTAATTCATACTGACAGAGTCGAAGTTTCAAACCATTACAGTAAGAGAGATGGAATAAAAAGGAATAGCCTCACTCTAAGTCCATTTTTACAAATAATAGCCAAATAATTTCTACATGCTGCTGCTTCTTGCAGCATCAGCTGTGCACCACCCAAGGCTGATCTCTCAGAGAGATGAGGCTTTTTCAAATAATATGTACTAATAAAACCATTCAATGTTATACTCAGGCACTAGACAATCTGGTTAAGATTTGATTCCTAGATCAAACAAATTGATATTGCATGGCAATTATTTATGCTTTGTTCTGAACTCTACATGGTGCATAATAATCACATATGCTCTTGCTCAGTATCTTGTCACTTAAGTCATCAAAGGGTGGGTCAGAAATAGCACAGCTAAAACTGAAAATACAATTTTCTGTGTCACCTTCACACCATATGTGCAATTTTACTATTGTTTATTCCACTTTTCCTAGTTGTTGCTAAAACGCTTTCTGCAGATGTTGGAGCTGGTGTCAGGAGAAGAGCACATCCCAAGATCCTTCCACTCCTCAGGATCCCCCACCATAACAGACAGCAGATACTAGTACATGCCAAAATGTTCATTTTATCCCTGAAGGGAGCCTCAGCACATGTGTTTCTTTCGCTTCACTTTTCTACAGATGCAGTGATCAAAAGAGAATCTCAGTGTCTAAGACTAATGTAGGAAATAAACCAGGAGGGCAGATGATGAGATAATCAAAGGGACAAATAACTAGGTCTCCAAAATGCTTGAATTGTTTCCCTTTGATATGCCAGCAAGGCTGTATGGGGTGGTTCAGCAAATTACAGGCCATTCTAGAAGAATAAATTTCACTTTTGAACTGTTATTCACTGAAAAAAAGAGCTTATTTTATGTATCAAATCCTTTGTTATCACGCTGGATAACCAAATCTCCAAAATGTTTTCAGTGTTTTTTGGGTGGGCTGACATTGATTGAATGTCAGGCACCTGTCACAGACAGGTAGAAGAATTATAAAAGAAAGGCCTCACAAAATCAGGCCTGCTCTGTTAGATTAATAGCAATTTCTTTTAAGTTCAGTTAAGTAATTTGCAATGGGAAAACAATCTTGGTAAGAGACTCGTTAACACAACCTATTCTTGGGTGAAAAGCAACCAGTACCTACATAAAGAATGAGATCTGTCTCATTAGAATCAGTAGGAAAAAAATATGTGGACTAACTATAAATACAGAAGTTTGATAGACATGCAAAACGCCACATACTGACTAATGAACTAAGTGTGAATGTATTGTCCACCAATAAAATCTGACCCAGTGCCTTCTGATAATCCTATAAAATATGAGCTATACAATAAAGATTTGTCTTTCCTGCATGAGAGAATGGAGTCTCAGCTGTCTTGTGGCAACAGGTACCCACCCAGCCACTCCATCACTCCTCTCCACAGAAGAATGGAGGTGGAAAAAACCAATATGGATCATAAAACAACTCACAGGTCAAGATAAAGGCAGTTTAATAAAGCAAAATCAAAGTTCATGTAAAAAGCAAAGGAAAACAATTAATTTTCAAGCAGGATCAGACAAGGCATATGAACCCCCATCCCCCATTTCTTTTGAGTACTTAACATCACTGTATTTACCCATAATATTTAGGATCGATGTGCTTTTATAAACTCTCTGACTCTGGGGATTTTTTTTTTTTCTTTTTAATTTGTGTAATTGAAGAATTATCTGTGAAATTACATTATTGAGATTATTGTCAGAAAAGAGACAGTACAGCACAAGGACGTCGTAGACTCCACTCATCCCTAAACAACCCCTACTAAATGTATACATATATATATGAATTTGAAGGCAAAATAGAAAGGGTCAGTATGGTTTCCTACATGCTCAAGACCTCTGTATTAAAAATAATAATAATAAATAAATCAGCCTTAGACTTGGATGAACTATATTTTTTTATTTTCCAGCAATATTAACATTCAGCCACTGTAAGAGTATTTGAGAGAAGGGAAAACACAATTTTCATTAGAATTCCATTTCATACAGTAATAGAGAAGTGAAAAATAACCATCATATTATTTGGAAAGCATTTTCAAAAGGATTCAGCAGCAGTCCAACAGACTTCAGGAGACTTCATGTGACTTAAGGAGAAGGTTGTTTGGTCAAACCTTAGAAAAATACCTTACACCACTCTTTTTTACCTTCTCCCAGCAACAAATGGGGAATAGAATTCTGGCCCTGTATAATGCTGCAAGAACTTTGCTACTGACTTCAGCAGAGATAAAATTATTTTTATCATAGTTGATTTATGCTCAATATAGAAATGTGACACAGAAAAACGTGACTGAATAACTCCAGCTATTCTCCTAATTCATTGCTCTCTTCAAGAGAGACAGAGAATCAGGGCAAAAAGAATTGGAGACTGAATAGAATTATTTAAGAAATCAGAAATGCAGTCTTTTTTCCTATTTATTATTCCTGCTTGGTTGTTTTATGGTTTGGCTTTTTTCTTTGTGTGTGTGTGTGTGTGTGTGTGTGTATGGGTTTTTGTTGTTGTTGTTTGTTTCTTTCTTTCTTTGTTTTTTGGTTGTTTTGTTTTTTTTTTTTTTTTTACACAAGGGGAAAGAGTATAGATGTAGAAATACTTGAATGGTTGATTAAGAGTCCGTTTCACCCTTGGCCTGTTTACAAACAGGGACTGCAAGTAGATTTATTGTATAAATAGAATTGTCACAGTGTAGGATGTGATGAGAAGAATAACGAAGAACCCGTCAGGAATATTTTACTACTGTTTGTTTGACTGCAAGTAACTCTTGGACACTCTGCTTGCTACTCTTCAGGTATGACAGAGTTGTCTATCCAGGAGAAGGTATCCAGTAAAGTAAATTAAAGAAAGAAGGGATTCCAATTGATCAAGACTTGTGGACGACCCCACTGACAGGCTGGTGATCTCTGTGAAGCCCAGAAATGAAGCCCTGTGGAGCTCATCAGACAGAAACAGGAGGTGTGAGGTGTCATTAACACCAGAGAGCTCATCATCCTGTGATAATGTGTCACTGACAGACAAAAAACCCCAAAAAATCTCAACTTCTTTGCATAAAGTAGGTTTTCTACCAGCGTTCTACAAGATGAGCAACACTTGATTTTAGAAGAGCTGGAGTTACATCTAAAAATTATTGAAGCTTCTAGCAGCTACCAGAAGAGGAAAATAGTGATGCTGCTGCAAAGTTGGGCCTTTTCAGCATTCTTAAAAAAAAACAACAAAAAAACCCACATAAAACACACCCACCCACCCATCCCCCCAAAAAAAAAGGTAATCAACAGACAGAGTGGCTCCTAATATCTTAAACTCATTTCAGGTCTGTTTCAGGTCTGGTGGAGCCCAACACTTTTTCCCAAACAGAATAGGTTGAGTTGGACTGAGTAATTTCTACATGTTATCTACATTATACCCCATCCTGAATTTAAGAAAACTCTAAATGCAATGTTTGCTTGCACAGTTCTTTACTGCAACATTGTGGGAACTGGAGTTCTGAGGTATCACCTTCCTATTTGTCAAAAATAGCTAGAAAAAAAAAAAAAAAGAATTTCAAACTGAATGTCATGTAGGCTCACTTTTATCCTTTATCTCAGAGATAACTGGACTTTCCTGGATTTCTCTTACAGGACTGGCTAAGGCTAGAAATTTCTCTCTTATACTCCCAATTTGGGGTAAAAAGACCAAACAAAAAGTGTTTTTTTGTTTTTTTTTTCTTTTCTAAAAATTAGCAGTTCAGAAGTCTTATATGTCACAGCCATTTTAGTACCACTGATTGAACATCCAGAGTTTGGTGCTCACATGTTTCTTCATCTGCTGAGCTCTTTGATCAAATTACATCTATGCTGCATCGTCTTAAAACATATTAAGTTCCCTTATTCAAAGGATGGATGTAGCAGAGCCAGAATCATATGGATTTGAATGTAGCTCACTGGAGATGCTCCGGCATCCCCAACAAGTCAAAATTTGCAAGTGAAACTATTCACACAACAATTTTAACTTTGGTTCAAAGAAAAGAAAACAAAACAATCATATTAAAACTGACATTTCCCCACAGAAATTATCAACTTTGAAAGGAGACCATATATCTGAAGTGAGAAAACACAAGTTTTGATCAGCTTTAATAATTACTAAGGGCTTAATTAATAAAACTGGAAAATATTATATCTTACTTTTGCTTCATTAAAGTTATATATATCTGCATCCTTGCAGATACGTATGTTACTGACCTTTTACTGAACTTTTATGCAGTCCTAGTTTTTAGTGGGACTGTAGAACAAAGTTTATTGATGAGTTTTATTTCTTAGAGATGAATTATCAGTACAACAATAGGTATTCCTATTTCTTCTCTTCGAGGAAGCACAGCTTCACATGGCTGTGATTAAAAACTATCAATTAGCCTTTTTTTTTTTTTTTTTTTTTTTTTTTAACATGTTTCTAACTTCTGTTTGAGAAATGACTAGGAAATACCCAAGCAGAATCAGAAAAAAAGAAAAAAAAAGAAAGAAAAAAAAAAACCACAACAAAAAAACCCCTGCCTATGCTAGTACTGTGGCTACTTTCAGATTTATAGCACATGAACTACAAACCTCTACAAGATTTGTAAAAGTAAATACTGTAAAAATATGAAAGTATCAAACTGATCATAGTGATTTGTTTTGTTTATTTAAGATATGAACTCTGGAAATGCCAAAGGAAAATGACCCTTGGTCTATCTATCAAAGGGTATTAGCTCTGGGAACATACCTTACTGGACTAAATTCAGTAAAATGGTGAAATATTTTACCAGAGTCACACTGGGTCTGGGAACAAATTAGGCGGTTTTATATTTTTATATTTTTTCTTCTTCCTTTTTTTTTTTTTTTTTTCTATTTCCTTGTAACTCTATGTGTCCATTACCTATGCCCTTATTAGGATGATACCATTTTCTCATTCATGCTACACTGAGTTTCATCTTTCTTAGCTTCAGAGTACCATCTCCACATCTGCCTTCTGGACATGGCCCTAAATGCCTGCTCCAGATCCAGGAAATATCTGTATGGCAATAATGTTCTCACTCTACCTCCTTTTGTCCATTTCCCCTAGGACCAACCTAAGGAATAATCAACAAGTGAGTTAAACCAATCTTCAGGCTATCTTAAAAGAGTCTGATGAAACAGTGGAATATATTTCATAAATAAATACACAAATAAAGTTGATAGAAGGGTGTTTTTGTACGTTTAGTAGGTACCACAGCTAAAAAAAGCAATGAGAGGAAATCCTGATTTTCCCTCCCTCTTTCAAAAGGCAGCATGGCGGTAGCACAATGTCTTGGGTTATGTATATACATATATATCTTATATATATAACATATAACGTATATATGTACACACACATATACATATACACAGAAGCACACGAATTTGCTCATCTCCCTGCATCCTTTGGACCAAATAAGGATTTTCAGTGAAATGAAAGACAAAATGTCCTTGTTCCTGCCATGCATGACAGAGAGAAGCCTCAAGTGAAGTCAGCAGAGGGTTCTGCATTGCTTCAGTAGAGGTCAGATGCAAGATGGCTCATACCAAACATTAAAAAAAAAAATTGTTACTGTATAAACAGCTTATTTTCTATGTGTATACATATATATGTAGAGAGGAAGAAGAGAGATATTCAAAATTATGAAGTAAAGCAAATTATTCTGGATGCTGATTTTATTTTGCCTTAATATAAGCTTAAAAAAAACCCCCAAAAACCTAAAAGGCTTGATCTTAAAAACGCTACAAGCTTAAGAGATTTTACTGATTTTTAGACATTCTTTAAGCTACAGGAAATAACTCAAGGGTGTAATACTAGACTGCCAATTTTGAAAAACCTTTCCATGACAATTGTATTTGGGTTTCCAAAGTTTGTTGCCCTGATTTTCAAAGATACTAAACACTAAACTCTAAGGTCTGTTCACCTTGGAGTCAGAGGGTGAAGTCTGAATCAGCAGTAGGTATGAAGCTTTTATGAAGAGCAGACCACTAATTTATATGCCTAGAAATGGACAGCAATTTAAATTAAATGTAGGTACCAACACCGGAAAATGCGTGCCCTGGAATGCAAACATGAAAAAGACTCTAGGGATGCCATTAACTGGATTGACCTCTCATGTGCATAATTGGCACTAAGGCCAAAAAAGCCAACAACTGTACCTTTGGAAATTTAATTTAGTAAGAACAATAGATGATGGTTTTGCTATGAACTTTGATTGTTTTAAAAACACTGATTGCATGGCCTGTTTCCTTAGAAACTAAGCAAAAGGTGACACATTCTGTTGACTTTCTATTATACATTCATAACATCATCCCTCAATTCTATGTCATAAAGAATTTATGTAGGACATTAATCATGCAAAACCATTAAATTGTTATCTCATTTCAGTGATAATTGTTTACTGCTATAAATGCCTCATGTTTTGTTCCAACACTTGGACTGTGACTAAAATGTATCCTCAGAGCAGTGTTGGCAAAGAAGATTAACTTCTTCAGAGAAAAGGAGTTATGAAAGTAAGGGACCATTTTATGACTGTGTATGAGAAAATATGACTTGTAAAAACTTGGTAATTCAATTACCAAGTGGACCAAATGAAGCAGTAGCAATAAGAAAGCTGAGCTGCTCACAGCTGTGGGCATCTGATCAAGAGTTCTAGGCGAAGGTTTTTGCAAAATCCTCATGTTAATAATGTACCTGGCCTCTTTCCCAAAATATTGTGAAGAGAATATAATTTTTTCTTTTCCTTTTTATAATTGCTCTAAACAATGTCAGCTGAATGTAATAAAAAATAATTATGGAATATACATGTAATTATAAAGAAAACACAGACCGAAAACTAAAAGTCAAGCATTTACAGAAAGGAATGTTCATGAAAAAACAGCAAGCCTGCCCCACAGCATAACTCGGCTAATCAGTTATGCTGTGCAACACAATGATTTGTCACCTGCTTTTAGATTTCCCTATTGACTCCTGCGCAGAATAAGAATGGGATCAATTTAAAGCAGTCCTTTACTCCCATGGGTCCCATCACTAATGCTGCTGTCTGTTACTGCTTTCTAAATGGAACCCAGTGATATATTTTTCTGTAGCAAATTGTCTACTTTATGAGCATAATAAATAGCAATGGCCCTTTAATGACAACTTTAGCTGTGGCCATTATAGTACATTTTAAATGCTTAAAAACACTAATGGGAGCTATCCAGTGTTAATTATACTTAAGATATGAGTGCTGTACACAAGAACTACTGCAACATTAAGTAAAACACTTCTGCTAATCCTAATTATAACCTGTATAGAAGAGATAAGAAAAATCAAGTGCTCCTTTACAGCAAGTTCCTAAAATAGCAGAGACAGGAAGGACAAATTGTCTGGAAAAGCACTGGAAGCACCTTCTAGCATAGGACTTGATCCTTATTTACACCATTTGTAAAAGCAGCTTCTTGCACAAGTTCTTCTGTTCTGGACTTTGGCTGTCATCAAGCCTGTACAGGGCTAATCTGCTCCCTGTTGGAGCCAGCTGGGCTCTGTATAAACATGAATTAACACAGCCATTAATCAGAAAGAGCAGGCTTCACACTTCAACAGAACAGGGATGAAGGGCAGGCTGAACAGACCAGTCCACAATCCCCTTGACTAACTCTTTAACTCAAGTGCCTGAATTCAGAGGGAAGTTGCTGGGCTAGATTTCCAGGGGTGATGAAGACTTTCCTGCAGCAGTATCTATGCTTATTTATCTGAGAATAGAAGAAATCTAAGATGACTAGGCTTCAGTTTAGACAACTCAATAAAATGCCTAAAACTGGGTAAGGGATTTATTTGGCCTACCAGCTCGCAAAAAGTAATGCTCACATCTTAGCTGAGTGTTTAAACACAGAGAACCTCTCACTGACTGGCTTACAAAAGTCAAGGACTGCATATTTTGACTATTTGAAGCATTTCAACAGGGGCAGAGTGGGAGCAGAAATCAGAAAAAAAATCTTAAAAATGAAAATTAAATCAATCCAGATAAAGTCCAAAAATACTTCAGACTTGAGCTCTAGTCCTAATGTTGTTCAAATTACAATGTCTGTATTTTACCACTGGTCTTTGCTTGTCTTTGTTTATGGCAAATGATACAGAGAAAATAATAAACCCTCTCAGTAGGTCATGGGCATCTAACAGAAATAACAGAAATGCACAGAAAAGGAACATGTTAGATCAAAAAAGATTGTAATGTATTGTTTTTTAATTCCACAAAGTTCAGTATGATGACTTAGTGTTTTAATGCACTTAGTTCCAGCCAGTTGAGGACTGAGGTGAAATCAAAAAGAACACAACAAAGACATAAACACTTATCCTTAAAGTACTCTGTGCCTTCAGCTACTTTATTAATTTGCAAATTAGCCAGGAGAGAAAGTGACAAGAGACTTCACAACATACTAATGAATCCCTGACTGGGACACAAGCAAAACCTAACCCATCCCCCTCTTTATCACTCAAATACAGTTTTTGTAAACTCCATTTCCGTCCAGCCTTTTGGTAACAGTTCTATCTTGTTTACTATGTCCATACTCAGCACTTAGAGTTATTTTCAAGATAACAGTCCTTGTTAGTCTTCTTGTTTTACAAAAGGTCCCTGAATTTATGAGCAGCTCAGCCACCAGGATGACCTAGGACTTTGTTTTCAAAATTAAAAGAGCAAACAGCATAATCTTCTGAAAGCAACCATGTTGCTTGAAGCTAGGTCAGTCAGGTTTTTATGGCTACAGCTAAATGTTTTATCTACAAGTTCTCCAGCACTTGCTTGAGGGTAAATTACTGAAGAAGTCTTAAACTTAACTTCAAATAACTATGCATTAAAGACAAATTTCAAAAGCAATGAAAATGTGTCTGCGACGGATGGTCTCTAATTACTGCAGATATAGATTGTGGTTTCCTGTTTTGTAGATTTTTATTTCTCCTACTGTTCCCACTCTGCCACTTCAGAGCCATGGGAATGTCTCCAGCATGACGCTTTTTAAGGTAAATACAGGCAGAGCCCAAGAGAACGATGGTCACGTGCTGAGGTAACACCTGACAGGTTCAAGGCTGCAAGACACAAATGCAGCCCCCACAGCCAGAGAGTCGTGACAGACCAGGAGAACAATGTGCAACAGGAAAGCAGCACCTCTGAGGACAGCAAAGAGACAACCAAGACAGACACTTGTTTTTGTTCTCAACCTCGACGATGTCAATCACTATACCGACCTCCTAGGTAAAGCACTGGAAGTCTTACAGGGGATGTGTTATTGTTTTCATTTAAAGCTTTGAGTACAGTTTGAATGAGCCTGTTGGAGACAGAAAGTGCTAAAACATGTTCTTATTTTTAATAAATAATAATAATAATAATAATAATAATAATAATAATAATAATTAATCTTCAAAATCTTGAAAAGATTGTGCAGCATCAGCCTTGATTTAAAACTGAAAAACATTGCATCCATTTAGCATCTTGCAGATTTCTTCACACTGAGCATTCAAAAGAAGTGTCCTTTGAAGAATCCTTATCAACTCAAACATCAGTCTTTCATAAACTTCAAAACTGCTCTTCCTTTGCCATCTTTATGATCTATTTTTAAAGATACCAGCTTCCTCTTCAGATAGTAACAGATATTCTTTCAGAGGCTGAGCTACAACATAGAAAAAGGTGAGAATGTTTTGACCACTGAAATTTGATATTTCACACTGCCTCGATAAAATGTCAGAAATCATCCTCATAATTTGTAATCCATCGAGGACTATTTTTGTAAAGCCTTTTTGACATGCAGTTTGCTAGTGGTCTAGTAATTTCTTTGGTACTATATCTACCAGGCTGTCAATATTTATTTCGCCACGGTTAGGTAGCTCTTCTTATAAATATGGAAAACATATATGTCCATTCCGTAAATCGACGTTGACAATCCATAATATTTAAATAGAATTAGCATCATCAATTTTCAGTGTAGAGTATATTCAGTGAGCCTTCTGCAGAATGCACAGGATTCAGGATAATTAGCATATGAAGCTACTCTTCTTGCCATTTTGCTCCTCTATTTATATTACAACTCATTACTGTGCCATCATATTTCAGAAGTAGTGATGAAGAATTTGGATTTGACAATGATTCAGAAATGAGCCAGCCAGAAAATTACCTGTGGGGACTCACAGACCTTTCTATAATATCTGCCCACCTGGGCACCACTCCAAGTAACTGCATTTTCATGTCACTCAAGGGTGCTGCCTGCAAATTGGAGTGCAGCTAATCTGTACTGTAAAAGGTAGAAATTGTTTCATTGATAAGGGACAGAATTCATCCCAACAGAGTCCAAGGAGCCAAGGGAACAGGGGCAGTCCAGCCTCCACTTGTATCCTTTCCTAGCTCAACAGGGCTGTGTTATAAAACAGAGACTAGGCTTGCTGGACATAATCCTAAATTAAGAGGTTCCTGCTATCCAAGACTTTCTTGTTTTGTTTTCAGTCTATGGTTGTAGTTCATCATCTTTCACTTGTGTCTAACCATTTGTAGTGCTGAACATGAAACTGAGTAACAAATATCTATACTCTGGCTTGCACACACATACACACACACATACGCACCCTGGAGGTTTATTTCTGCATAGATCACTTCAGATTGTGAATTGGCACAACTGAAGGAGGGGTGAGAGGGGTGAACTGTCTAGTCTGGAAGTGCACAAAAAGAGGAACAGCATGCTGGCTTTCAAACTAGAGAAACTGTCTAAGCAATGAATACCCTCACAGAAGGATACCAAGAAAATGAGGGAGGCAGAAGCTACCAGGGGCTCAAGGGAAGAAGAGAGAAAGTTTTTTGTTTCACTGCAGATACTGGAGAATGTAGACTTGAAGCCTCTGAAAAAGAAAACTTCTGTCTACTGCTTGTTTAGACTAAGATCACAGAAATAGGTTTCTTGGAGTGAGTTAGGGTCACAACTATTCCTAACTGCTGTTTTACTTTCAGTTTTACTGAAAACTTTTTCTGTTTTCAGTTTGCGTTGTTTGATAGCACGGCTAAGAAACAGTAACATGGAGGAGCCTTTTTAGCAATAACTCATTGAAACAGGAAGAAATATAATAGTTATCTCGGCCTGATCTACACAACTGCATGATTTTGGTGTCACTATCCTGGCAGAGGGGAACAAGATTCCACTTTCTTTTGTCCTACCTCGTATACTTATCATTCATTACACCACAATATTGGAGTTTTGGTAACACTTATTCCCATACACAAGAAGTAAAATTCTATAGTTAGCACCCTACAAGCATATACTCCCCAAAGAAGCCATTTCCTTTGAAATACATAAGATGTGGTCTCAAATTGTATATAAGCAGTTCAATTACATTGGCCAATTTCAGGCACAGCTTGAAATTTTCTAGGATAATTCCTCTGCTGAAATGTTGGAGCGTTTATATCTTGGGGTGGAGCTGCTGAAGGGACGTACCTACACTGCAGGTCAATAGAGGACTTCACTCTTCAGTGTCATCAGTCTCTCAAGGACTGCATTTACTTTGTAATTTCATGAGAATGATGGACTGAGTCATCTTTTGTCTGGTAAAACTTCTGTGATAAAGGCATAATAACACCTATGAGGTGTTCAGTGTTCTCAGTGTCTTCATCTGCCTGAGTCAACAGCAGTTTCTGGCATGGAGCACTATGCAAGAATTTCATAGCATCTTAGGATATTCATCCTGTACAAACCAATCTCAGGCTAAAGTCTTCCCCAAACACACAGAGCATCATTTATCCCCCTCATCTTCTCCTGACCAGTGACACTCTTGTGCTCAGTATATATTATTTGAAATATCAGAGAAGTAATTTTGAGAATTTTCAAATTATATTTGAATGAAAATCCTAGAAGGAATTATAATGTGGCAGCTCAATGAAATGACCACCTCTCTCTCCATTTCAGATTTAGATTTTATTCTACATTGTGTCTTTTGTCATGCCTAGGATGCACGTAGTTCTGCTGGAACGTAATTAGTAAATAAGGATTTTTGTTAGTATAGATTACCTCAGAATCAATGACATCACTATTTTTTAAGAGCCATGAAAAAAAGAAAAAAGGTAGGCTAGCTCCTCTAATTAATAAATGGCTACTGGCAAAGGCAATAACAAAAAAAAAAAAATTTCTTAAAAATTAATTTTATTAATAATAAACAGCCCACCGCTGAAGGGGTCATGTTGAGGCACAGTTTAAATATCTGCTTTTTATTCTAGGAGATTGTATATAGATCACTATAGACTTTCTCTTGTGGTCATCAGAGAAACGTGTATGAGAGCCTCTTGTCCTGAAACACAGTGCCAAGACAAAAGTGTGAAGTCCATATCTTCGTGGGTTTATACTTTTCCAGCCAGTAGGTTTCCCAACATTTTTGTGTTTACAATTAATTGGTACAGAAGTTTTGGCATTTCTGATTATTAAAGGCATTATTCTTATACTTTTGTGGACAAACCTTGAACACATTTGAGGTACTTTATATCAAAATATTACTGTGTCTACACCAAATTTAGCTCCCAAAATATGACAGATGAAGGCAGAATTCTGGCCCCAAGACACAAAATGTCCTAACCTGTAATGCTCATATTTAAATTTCTAAAATGAAAAAATAAAAATTTCTTGTACATGTAACAAGAATATGACAGACAAGAGTAGCACATATTACACATTAGTACAATACACTATTGTTAATGCATTGAATGTGTGCTTGACTATGATATGAATACTTGACTAATAATTTATCAAATTATACATTAGGATTTTTACCAAACCTTTAAAATGGTTGATTATTACAGTTCTGAAATATAATACATTCAAAAATTTGAAACTATTAGGTATAGAAGTGGGACCACAAATTAAATTCATTAAAAAAAAAAAAAAAATCAATGAGGAATATTCTCATATATGTGAAATCAATCAAAATGTCCACCTTTTCAATGTTGAAAGGGGGCAAAAAAGGAGTATTGATTTATCATTGCAAACTTTCATAACCATATATCAGGATCAAAGAATGGCTGATACTGGATGGGACCTCTGAAGGTCATCTCTTCCAACTCCCCGTGCTCAAGCGGGGCTACCTACATCCTAGGACCCTGTCCAGGTGCCTTTCCAATATCTCCAAGGATGGGGACACCACAGCCTGTCTAGGCAACCTGTGCCAGTTTTTGGTCACAGTGAGAAGTGTTTCCTTGTGCTCAGAAGGAATGTCCTGTGTTTCAGTTTGTGCCACTGGCTCTGGTCCTGTCACCGGACAGATCCTGGCTCCATCCCTTCACACATCCCCTTCACATACTTATAGACATGAATAGGTTCTACCCTGACTCATCTCCACTCCAGGCTGAGCAGTCCCAGCTCTCAGCCTTTCCTCACAGCATAGAGATACTCCTGTCCTTCAATCCATGCCTATGGAAAACACAACACCCTTGCCTATTCAATTTTCCATCTGGATTACATGGAACTGGCTGATGGACAAATTTGTTTACAAGGATGAAACTGTAATAAAGTCATTCTTTACAAGCTAGCTGGACCTGCTCCTTCTTACTCAAAAAGATAATTGCGAGGCCTGATGATTAATTGTTATTTCTATTAATATACATGGAAATTGCTAGGGTGTTTTTTTTTTTTATATATATTTTTGTAGTTTTAAAAGTGAAATGTGGACAACCTTGTGTCTAAGAGAGATCAGAAGCTTAAACTTGCCAAAGCTCTCATACTGTCTAATGCACTTTCTGTGTTATAGCTAAGCTGATTGATTTTTTCTCTGTTGGCACCAGTTTATGGAAGGAAACATCACTATGTCCAAAGAGCAACACCTTTCAACACTCTTAAATATCTGATATTTGTATTTTATAACAAAGATCATAGATTACAAGCTTGAACTGTTATACTGTTTATTCATTCAGAGATACACAGTTAATGAATTTCCTTTTTTTTGTCTAGTCCCATCATGTGCCCCCCAAGTGAACTGACTGTTTATTCCATGTTAGATAATAATTTACTGCTTGGTGTGTGTTTGTTGTATTTTGGTTCTGGTTTTCTTCTGTTTCTGCAATGTTGTATCTCATTGAAAATCTTGAGCTGAAAGTGATGGAGCCATTGAGAGCCTCAAGGCTAAAGCTGATAAATGGATGTACCACAAGAACAAGCTACTCTGAATTTTGGTTATGAGGACCACTTGAGAGAGAAGATATTGGTCTTAATTAAATGCTCATAAATATCATTAAACACAGACAGCTCTTTCAGGAAAATGAAAATAAGCATTTTTTTTTAGTGCCAACTTCCTGACTGAAACACATCTATATATTTTCCTTTTTTATATTTTAACATCCTTTTTCCTCCCTTGGGTGTTTTTTTCCCTAAAGCTGTGCTGAAATAGCCACACTGGTAAATTGAATAGATTCAAGGCGTTTCTGTGATAGGATATTTAACATGGCAAGGTTTTTCCTTGTTTTGTAGTTTTACCAGGTTCTCTGCTCACCAAAGCAGAGCAAGTTAAAATGGGGAGTATGTATTGCCACTGGGCAGCATATTTGACCTTTGACGGCGCTAGGAGGGTACAGCTGCCCCCAGCCTGTGTTCTGGGAAATCCCTTCCAAAAATTCAGATGCAGGTCACATTATCCAAAGCATTGCTGATCCACTTAAATTTCTGAGTGGTCTCTCACTTTAAAAAAAATTAACGGTGTTTTTTTTCTCCTAAGTGATTAGGAAACATTTGCAAATTAAATGGAAGCCCTGCTTTTTTTTTTTTTTTTTTTTTTTAATAATAATAATAATAATAATTTGCACACTAGTACCTTGAATTTCACACAGTGGATGCATTTTTCCCTTTATTTTTAATTGCATGTGCAAGACGAAAACCAATATTTTTGTTTCCTTTTTCAGGTCAACTCTGGGAAGTATGGCTGTTGGAGAACTTGGCCAACTACTGAATTAAGTTAGATTTCTATATATACAGTTTTTTTATATGCATCAGGCATGACTACAAAAGTAATTGCAAATCACAGGCTCCCCAGGGGAGCAGTCACAGTCCCAGACCTGACAGAGCTCAAAAAGCGTTTGGGCAATGCTCTCAGGAGTGTGGTTGTGTTCTTGAGTTGTCCTCTGCAGGGCCAGGAGCTGGACTTTCACAACCCTTGTGGATCCCTTCCCACTCAGAATATTCTAGGATTCTAGGATTCTACATAGTAAGGCAGTCTTTAATCTGTACAGGGAAAGAAGCTTTGCCAAAGGCATTTGTTCTCAAAACAACTTTTGTAAAGCTTATCTGTACGAGCACAGAGCCAAGAGAGTAAAACACACAGTGACTGCCAGACCATGCAAACAGCACTGCAGTCATTCTTACATTCCAACAGTTCTGTTTGCTCTATGAACTCTGCTAAAAAAATTACAGTTATGGTGAAGGATGGATGGATGGATGGATGGATGGATGGATGGATGGATGGATGGATGGATGGATGGATGGATGGATGGATGGATAAGTCTGTAGATGGACAGCTAGTGTCTAATGGACAATACTCATCCATAATGGAGCTTAGACAGCATTTAATAAATCTCTAGTATGCAGAACCTGCCCCTTCCTGAAGAAGAGAAGAAAACAGTCCAGTGGCACACTGTCATAAGTCTGTTGAGGTGGAACTGAAGGGAATGGTATAACCGTCAAGCGCTGGGCAGACTGTGACAGGTTACAGACAGTTGATAAAATGAAATTTTAAATAAAGGAGCAACCTTGTTCTACCGTATCCTGCAATTAAAGCCATTAGCCAAAGGAAAGACCATTTTGATTTCCACCTTTATGATTCTGGAATGTATCTCTTCATTGTGCTGATAAAATGTAATGTGTTATATATTTCACCATGACAAAATATAATTGATGTCATGAGCAGTTTTAAATTATTGCTTGTATAATGTATGCTTTCAGCAGAAGTGTATTTATTATTGTAAAATTTCTGAAACTTGTCCTAAATTACCATGAAAAGCATCAGAGTGGAAGAAAAAGATTTGTCAATGACAGGACCAGTTATTTGAAAGATTTTAACTTTCAAGTCAATTTCACAATACTTTCAGCTCCCATCTTCTATTTCTTAGGGGGAAGCGGAATAAAAGGGATAAAGGAAGAGAAATACCCATTACATTTATGAAACTAGATAAAAGCAGCAAAAAGCAGAATGTTATATGTAATAGCAATAAAAATTTAGAAGCGTGTAATTTCACGAAAACAACATCTGTAAAAAAGAGTAAGATGTAGAGAAGATTTTTATCACCAATACCAACATAAAAAATCAAGCCTCTTCCAAACTAATTAGACAATGTTATCTTTTACATTCATATATGTGTCTGGCAATGACGCATTATGGCTCAGGCTTAAGCACTGGATCATTAACTGAGCAGAAATGTTACACGCATTTGTGTATACAAGATTAAATGCTATACACTCCTGCAATGTTCCATATTCTATTTATATAATTTTAGCTGCTCTTTTATCTCTCTGTCACTTTCAATGAGCTGTAAATTTGATAGCATGTTTACAGACATTTTTCTCCCTCTGACTAAACTATCAAAAGCCTGTGTGATGATTGTATCATTTCCTTGGCCCCTTAGGATTAGAATGTGCAATGTGCAATGCTCTAAAACGCATTTGTATGAATGCCTACTCAACATATTCTGCACAGCTTTTTGGTCTCCCTTAGAAAGACAGCCCCACACCTCCCAGACTGGTTGCTCTTGACTGCAACAAATAAAATAAGACAGAAATCCATCAATCCCACATGAAACAATATTTCAGATCAGGGTGAACTGTTAAAGTACATTAGGGGAGAGAGGTAAAAAAGAGAAAACGGAACACTTTTTGTAAAAGCTCCTAAATGCTCTAAGAAGTGAAGTAGACTTTTTAGAGGTGATTTCCTGCATATTCTATCCCGAGTCATCACCAGAGTAAATTTCACAATCTAGTGATTAATAGCTGTAGTAGTGTATAACAGCACTACAGAATACTGGTTTTCAGCTTAATAGAAGAAAAGAATCATAGACTACATAATGTCCTACAAAATCAAACTACAAATATTTACAAAACACAGAATGGAAGGATGTTTTACCACCTGTTTTAATGATTTGCTGACTCCTGAGCAACTCAGAAATGCAAAGCAAGAACAAACAGCTGCACACAGAGCAAATGATTGCCCGTAAGACTGAGATTGTTCTGCTGAGCAAGGTGGCCCAGTGCAAGGTGCCTGCCCCTGCCCATAGCAGAGTGTTGGAACTAGATGATCTTTAACTAGATGATTTTTAACTAGATGTTCTTCTACTACCAACACTTTTTCACTTTGTCCCAGGATATCCTGTGGTGTTGACACCGAACACATCTATGTTCAGCGTCATCACACTTCAGTGCCTCTGCAGTAAGGAGTAGTAATGCCAAATGAAGAATGAAATTATTACCCCAGAAAAGCTACTTCCTAGCCCAGCCAAAACAATTAGAGCCTTGAGTGTGTGAATCACCGTTTTCAGACACTATTACAGGAAACAAAGTACTTTTCTGCACAGACCACCTCTCTTCCCACTAGTGACTGATTACAGGATCAACCACAGCAATTCATTATCTGGCAAACAGATAACAGAAGGGTATTTAAAGTACTTTAAGCTGTCTTTTTAATCAAATTTAAAGCTGGGAATTTAAGAATCAGAATTATACAGCTAGACAGATTCACAGACCACCGGAGAAGTCTCCAGAGAACACAGAGTTCGCCCTTGTTCTTGGCAAAAACGCAAGACAGAAGAGAGTTTAGTGACCACTGGAAAGATTTAAAGGCTGAATTTATCCTACCATGTGCACTGCAGAACAATTAGAAATCTGTGAAGCACTAGAGAGAACAGCAGAAAATCATATCTTCCCAGTACAGGTTCAGCAAGTTAATAATAAGACAGGTACTATTTATAGGGAAAATGTTTATATTTTAATATCTTCATTTGTATCAAAATATAAAGCTGTTTAATCACATTTAAATTGGTTGCAGAAACAAACCACATTTCTGCCAGCACATGCAATTTATTTTATCCAAGCTTGTTTCCCCTTCAGTGATTAAAATGCAATATAAAGGTATGTCTGTGGATGTTTAAGATGGCTTATGACCTACTCCCTTTGCTTAAAAAAATACAATTTGCTCATTTGCAACATTTTAAAATATTTTTTTAATTTTGAAAGAGACCTGTTAGCATTACTGAATCACTGACTCCTTATTATAACCAATCAAATTTATAGGTTAACACCAGACAAGCAACAAAATCGAAGTTATTAAAATTTAACCCACCTAATAGTGCTTTCCCAGATCTTACTTTCACCGGATGACCTGATTCAGACTTTGTTGGTTTTTTTTAATACTAAAATGTGTTAAAAGGAATTCTACAGTCAAACAGATATATAGAATAAAAATAATGAAAATATTATTGACCAGATTTTGTACATGCTTGACAATGTACACAGAGCACTTTTGGCATCTGTAAATGTTCTCAAGACCAGAAATTAAGAAAAACAGCTGTTTTATATATATATATATATATATTATATATATATATATATATATATATATATATATAATATCCCTGTAGACCACATAATTCTGAAGGTTTTGAGTATTAAATTATAAAAAGATGCATAAACAATTCATCTCACGAATTCTTTGCTGATGAGGAAATTTTGTTTTCATCCCCTTAGATTCAAGATGCAAAACCAGGGGATTAAAAAAAAATAGTTACTTTAAAGGACATGTTTTCTACCTCACATTAAATATTTCAAAATATGAGCTTGCAGTGGAAGACAAGGCACATTTATTTTGTATCACTGCATTTCTCTGCAATTATGAGAAGATATGGAGAAATTATATAGGAAGAAAAAAAAAAAAAAAATAAACAGTCAACTTTGGAAGTGCAGACACCATTAGGAGAAACATAGGATTTCTGCTTGTTTAATTCTTTCAGAAGTTGATGAATAAGGGCTAAAAGTAGAAGACCTTCACTGCTTCCGGAGGTTACACTGATGAGAAATACACAATCTAGTCTTGTTTTCTGTGACATAATCACATTAATAAATAAACTTTCATACCCCTTGTAACAGCCTGGTGTCCAAAATACAAGCCTCCAGGCCTCCAGGCCTCCAGGTCAGCTGGTGGAAGCAGGTCTCTGCCATGGTGGGTCATGGTGCTTGTACCCTTCATGTACAAAGGATGGCCGTGCTTCTGCACCTGGAGCTGCTTTCCTCAACAGCATTCCCCTGCACAAGAAGTCCTGGCTGGACTTGGTGGAGCCTGAAGGTGCCTCTGTCTCTTGCTCTTCATGCCAGACGCTGAAGTGTTGTTGTGTATTATTTGGGTTTATATTGTATTTCATTTTTATATTGGGTTTTGTAATGGTTTCTTCTGTACCCCACTGCTCCCTTGGAAAATGTATCATCCCGAAATTTGTCCCTGCTCCTTTTCCCTGCCCATCCTCCCACACTGGAATGTAATCCAACTCTGTTCCACTCCCACCTTATCCCTGATTGGGGTAGTGGCTTGTCCTTGCCTCTAGCCTGTCCCCTGGATAAAAGCAAGGAAGAGGACATGGGTCGCTCTCTTGGCTGTGGGACCGGAACGGGGCAGGACCACAGGAGAAAGGCTGAATAAAGCCCTGATTCCCCCCGGGTTCAAGTGCAGACTCTTTCCTTTTGCCATCAGTGGGTACCTGCTTTCTCTAAAACAAAAGGTTCACAGCCACTCTGGGATCTTTGGGGCCCTGAGGAGAAATCCTTCCAGCTGTGGTTAGTCTCTCAAGCTAGCTGAGGCAAAAACGAGGCCGGGGCTCCGTGAGAGAGAGCAACCACACTGAAGGATGGTGGTTCCACGTGGGACAGGGCTGGTGTCTGCCGCTGGGGAATTGATCTCACGAGGGGAGAGGGCTGGTGCTGAGACCACAGCAGGTGGCAGAGACAGGCAGAGGGACAAGGAACAGGGTCAGGAGGGTGAGCCTCACACAGATGCCAGTTTGAGCAAAAACTGTTCCAATCCTGGACAAATCCTGAGCTGTGTTCTCCAAAGATAGGCGTGGCCCTGCTGCCAAAGTTCTTTTGCGCTGGATCAGAGCAGACATCATACATGAGTGAACACATCATACCTGCTCAGCCTGTGCATTGATCTGTCTTTTTCACATCGCCACATGAAGAGTCTTGGAAATATTCCTTGCAATGTAATTCATTATGTTTTGAAGAGCATGGATGATTTTCCATTGCCTTGTGTTACCTATGATTAAGCATGTTTAAAAGACTCCCAAATCAAGCATTTTAGAGATAGAAGCCTTAAAAGCTTATAAGACTATAAAATCTTGGGAAATTAGAGAGCAATTAATCCAAATGATAGAGAATTCCTGGCTTGGGAATGTAATTTTTAAAGAACTTAAATGTGAGGAGATCTATGTTTGTCTGAGGTAGGGCAGGCTGTTTTGTGAACCACAAGCCTGTTTCTGTACTCCAGAGGGAACTTGAACCAAAGTAAAGTATGGAGTGCCCCAATTTTCAGCTAAAGAAGTGAGGACTCAAAAGCAAATAAATGCTCTGTCTAGATTTACCAAGTAAATAGGTACATGGATTTCTCACTACATTCATAATTCATTGGGATTTTACCATTGTCAGCAGTTAATTTTAAATGCTCTTGCCATCTTTGAAGGACCAGCCAAACAAAATCCTCTTAACTAAGAAGACAGCTGCTGTTTAATATACTTTCTAGACTAGCTAAGTGAAATGATTTTTTTTTCCCCCCTGTATAAGCTATAATTTCCTACAACAACTTTCCTCAATTTACTCCTAGGGCTTTGGTGTTGGGAAGTTTGCTAAATTTTAGAGCAGATCTTAAGTGTAGGACGGATTTTCTGATTTCACCCATCTGATGTACTGCTGCACTTTGCAAAAACAGTTATGATATTTCTGATGCACAGAAAGGCTGCACCTTTCACAAAGTTTGCAGATTCAACATTCAGCCCTAATGATTACCAGACTTTATTCCTAGATGGGAAAACAGTACCTCCAGCTTCTGCTGTCAAAAAGTGCTGAGTAATCTCACTGTATATTTTCTGATTTACAGATTCACAACAGTGCATGTAATCGTACTTTGATTAAAACCATGAGTGTAGCACAGATGCCAGGCTGTTCTGATTTCTACCAGACACAAATCTCTTTATAATACACTGCAATAATGCCAATATAATCCTGAATAGCAATGAACTGGCAAAAAGCAAGGAGAGAACTTTGCAAACACCAGAGCTTTATGACTTTATTTCTATGCAATGATCAACATTTTTTTTCCCAAACAAAATAAAGAACAAAATGTCACAAACTAATGCTCCATATAGTGCAACTTCTTTTCTAAAGAGTAGTTGCTCAAGGCACTTAAATGTACATGATATGGAGCAATTATAAATTGCTGTAATCCCAAATCAAGGCAGTTATTGTTTAAAGGCCAGCCCCACTAGACATTGCACCTACCTATTATCTTTAACAGCTTCTCCAAGACCTAGCCAAGTTTTGGGTGTACTGACTTGTAAAACAAGACACACAGCTTCTGTAGTGTAAGGAGATAAGACATTAAATTCCTTCTAGCTGGCAAATGTTTAAAACAGGTAAAGGAAGAAGGTGCTTTAACCTTTATTTCACTGGAACTCACTCAGCAGCTCTTTTCATGTGGAGCCAATAAGGCGGAATTTGAGCCTTTTATCTTACATCCAATGTATTTATTTCTAGTGCTATTAGCACTGTGGTATCCATGCAGATTTTAAATCACATTTCATCATGCGTATTCCCCACTAAAAATATTAGCATTCAAGGACATTGCATGTCTTTGAAAGAGCTTATTTGAGATTTACACAAAGGATTTTCAAAAGAAGACTCCTAGTTAGTTAGAATTAAATTCAAGTATTTGGGCCTGATTCACAGTTTTCCGTGGATTATTTAAAGTAACATTGTTGTGCACTGCTGAACTGGTGTACGTGGGCCTTTGTGTAAATGACAATCAGCCTCATATTTTGTGTAATGATGTGTTTATTACACATTACCTTCTGACATTGTACATTTCTATGCTGAACAAAAAGGCTTCCTGCTTTTTGCTTTTAATCCAGTGCATGAAGCAGTATGGGAAGACATGAAAACTATTAATGAAATATTAAACAGGTGCAGCTTTTTATGACAAATAACATGTTGCAGCTGAAGACCAAGTACGTGGCATGACTTTTGCTTCACTGACATGCATTTCCAGTGCCATATGCTGCAGATGGTTGCAAAACATGCTGCTTCTTTTCAGGACATCACCTTGTTTTGACAGCAAACATAACTTGACAGATGCCTCAGCAGAGGAACTGCGTGATATCTGACCTTTTTGTGATATGTCATTTCTAGAAAGCCTTGGTGCAGGTGCTCCATCATGGGACACATAACAGAGAGACACACCAGAGAATGACATGACTCAAAACCTTTTATCTGCTTTCTGACTTTCCTGCATTGTATTTGTTTTGGAGCATGTCATCTACTGGCCTTTGTAAAATGAGTTGCCAAATCTCAGGATATAATGTCTAGGACTGCATTATCCTAAAGATTTATATCTATTCAACTCCATGGAATATTCTCTTAGGTTTGTTTTCGGTTGAATTAATGATTTAATTCAGGCAAAGCTGAAGCTGAGTCTCAATTGCTACGCTTCAGGCAGAGATGGATAACTTCAAGCACCTTCAAAGGTCACTTCATCCTGGAGCTGTTCAGGGCCCTGTCTGCCTGCTGTAAACAAATGCAGTGAAAAGCATTTCACATCTCCAAAAGCCACAGTGTGAGGGAAAGAGCATTATTTCAGTGAACTATGACCACACACCTTAACCCAGGCTTAAGTGGTGGGGAGAAGGGTAATTAAACACACACTTTAGACTACACCTGCACTATTCACACCCTGAAGCAGATTGGTTCTTCTCTGGGGGACAGCTCTGCCTTTCTTAAAACCAAATTGCACAGCCATGAAGAAGTTCAAGGCTAAAAAAGTAAACTCACTCTTGTTAGCTCCAGTACACATCGGCCTAATTTCAGTTCACAACGAGTATAAATTCAAGGCATGGAAAAAAGCTTAATTACAGGTTTTGTTTAACCATGGAAAATAGATAATTATGAGTAATTTGTGGCTCAATTAAGTTGCAGGATAATTAGTACTCAGAGTAAAAAACACTGCCTGGAGATTATGGGGTAATCTGAAAGAAAGTTACACAATTTATTCTAGTGCACCCAATTTACTGGTTATTTGCTATACATATGCTTTGATCAAAGATTAAAATATTCAAGAAAGTGTGTCACACCTTTATTACATTTAGAAACAAAGATAGAGGAAAACAGTCCAAGAGATAACTGAATTTTGATGTCCCAACCTATTTCTTTAATTTATAAATCGTTAGATTAAGTCCATCACCTCAACTGTAAAAGTGCTACTGACAATAGTATAAAAAACGGAATTTGCTGACTTAAGGCAAGCCTTTTAAAGTTTCAGGTTCAGGAAGCCCACCCTACCTATCTCTAGACATGAATGCAAGTGCTTTGTTACGTGCCCCACCAGCTCGACTCCCATGTGAAAACACGATGGGATGTGTAAGAAAATTGAGCCATGGGTTGGTAGTTGGCATGTGGTTGGAACACTTGCCAGGGCTTCCAGAGCTGGCGTTACAGAGAGACAGACATTTCAGCTCTGGAGCAGAAATATCAGAGGAGAAGATGCACACAGATTTAGCCTATAAAAAATACCTACATGAGCACTGGAACGAGTCATAAAAAAGGAGCATTAGTCAAGGCTGTCCTGAGGATTTAAGCGAAATTATTTAGAAATTTCTCTTATTTTAACAAAAGAGAAAAGCGATTACTTCCAGCCTTTGAGAATATGAGATAAGGAGCTAAAAAAGAAAAAGGGGAAAAAATAAAAAGGCATGAACTCCAATGACTTTGCTGAAAACAGTCTGCAGAATATACATATTGAAATAAAAACAATATGATTTTCTCTGACCACAATCTCATTTGTGCACATCAAATCCTGTGAGTATGGCCTGTATTCACTCCTTTTGATGAACTATTTCAATTCTTATACCGAATAGTTGAAGGAAAGGCTCTCAAGCTTTTTTGCTAAAACGGTGTTTATGATAGAGCCTTTTAAATTGAGGAGTTTCATTGTTACTCAGAAGAAAAACATTTCAAATGCAAGCCTGTCATACTGGTGTTATTACTACTGTTTGTTTTTTAAAGAAAAGTTAGACCTGTATACGTTTCATACTGTGTAGTCCAGTTGAACACACATCCATCTGTCTACCAGAGATGGAAGTTAGTCTGTGGGAATGGCTCCCACTGGCCTCTCCAGGCAAAATGGCTCAGATAACAGGGTAAGAAAGGCCAGACCAGTGTAAGGAGTGTGAGGGACTTCAACACCCAGAATTTCAAGAATGTACAGTGTGAGGAGCCCCTAAATCGGTGTGGGTGTGTTGAGAACTTTTGGGGATTAGCTACAGACAGGATGCCTAGAAGTTTTTAGTCATTACTTAACATTGCCTGAACATTTACTATTACCAGGCATTGCCTGAATTGGTGATAGTGATACTTCAAGTTTCATGATTGCTGGTTAAATATGTGTCATAAGTAAGTCAATAAACTGCTTCGGTACTGATCTGATTGCAAGGAGAGCAACTGAGCAGTTTTAACCTGTGGTGCTATTCACATGTTACCCAGAAATTAACAGCATCTCATGAAATGCTTAGGATCTGGGACAAGACTCTTTCTACCCTTTCACCGGTAGAATATCCACGGTGTGACCTTTTTCCAGGCCAGGTGGTAACATCTGTGCTCATTTTGGCTGGCTACAGTTAATTTTCTCCCTTAGCACCAGTGCTTAGGATTTGTGCTGACTAACACAGGGATGTTTTTGTTATCCCTGAGCAGCGTTTGCACAGAGCTGAGACCTTTTCTGCCTCTCACACCACCCCACCAACAAGTTTAGACTGGAGGTGGACAAGGAGTGCAAAAGGAGTTCGAGGGGACACAGCTGGGACAGCTGAGCCAAACTGATCACAGGGGTATAAATAGCTAAAGAGAGCTAAACCAGGGAGGGATAGGAGCAGTTTCTCATCAGCTGGCCTCAGGAATAGAATTGTCATGTTTTTGCAGTCATGTTTAACTTACCAGTATAAGAGCCCCAATATTAAGAGAGAAAAAGCTTTAACAGCATTAATATAAACTTCTAGATCAAGAATTTTTGCCCCTCATTCTTGGAGGCTGTCAAGAGCTAAAAGTAATTTTCACCTCTCTGACAGGGAATTACAGATTTCTCCAAGTGCAGAAAATCGTGTTGCATGGGGCTGCTCTTGGTCTCCCACACAGATGGAAAACCCCAAAGGATCTGGTGAAAGAACAGCCTGCAGACTGTGGAACCAGTCCCAGAAGGAAACTTGTTATATTTAATTAGCCTCATGGTCGTATTGAGAGAGTTAACAATATTTTAATAAATTGCCATTGTAGTCATGCTGTTTTAAAATGATAGTGTACAGCACCCTAAGTTCTACCTGAGAAGAGACCCTCCATAGAGAAGACTCATTAACAACACTGTTGTAGAAGTACAGTAGCCTTTAATTATAAAACCACATGCAGTCTTCTGACAGTTTGCTGTACACATGGTAAACCAAGGACTTAACATCTTTCTTTTTCAGCCCAATTTTCAAGGCAGTTTTTACTGACACACACAGTAAGTACACTGTGTATTCAGAAACTGCAAATGTGTCTCCATTAAAATGACAACAGATATCACCTGTGATGTCTTGGTCCCTAGGGTACACACTTGGCTCTTTTCAATTCCCTCTATGTGGGAAAATTAAAAGTTGCTAAAAGCAGGTTTTCAGGTTTCCAGAAAGATGAAAGAGGACTAAGCAGGGAACGCTGGGGTTAATAATAAAAGACCCTCATACTTTAACTCTGGAACTCAACACAATAAATGGTTATTGCTTCAGTGTAGCAAATGGCACTGTTATGGAGTATTTATGCAGTTTCCTGCTACACACAGAATTCTTGAAAGAAATTAACTTCACAAACTGATCTATGTTGCTCATACATTACCGCAGGATCTCAGAGGAAGCAATATTTCACAGATTTGTATGATATTAATAAATTATTGTTTTCTATTCCTTCTTACTGCTTTTTTTTTCTTTTTTTTTTTTTTTTCCCTATACAAAACAAGAAGAAATAGAACTGTCTGAAACAGCCTAAAGCCGTCGTCCAGAAGATCCAAGAGACAGTTGTGTGACAGCTGTGGGATAGAGCAGCTTGTACATCACGAGGCCAGAAGTGTGTTGTTGACAGTGCCAGTACCTCTGCCACAGCACTTGTGTGAATAATGCTGCACAGCTCCCTTCTGTGGCTTAACAGAGGGGAAAAAAAAAAAAAAAAAAAAAAAAA
Source organism: Hirundo rustica (assembly GCF_015227805.2). Lineage (NCBI taxonomy): Eukaryota > Metazoa > Chordata > Aves > Passeriformes > Hirundinidae > Hirundo > Hirundo rustica. Next base: position 13,285,011 of record NC_053451.1, on the reverse strand, counting down.
GGTGGTGTTTGGGGCAGAACATCTGTAATCAGCTGCAGCAAATACCGCCCACTAAGCCAGCTGTGCCACCCAGACACTCCTGAATAGCAGTGCTATTTTTTGATGTTCTGCATGGTTGTGCATGAGGGTGACAAGCAGAGGCATTTGTGTTCCTGTTTGCCAATAAGAGTTCTGTTCTCACCCCTGACACCCCACAGCAAAGTGTGCACTGCCAATATGAATTCAGCTGGGGGGGGCTTGGGCTCAAGGAGTGCAGCTGTTTTGGCCTGTGCTAGATACAGAAGAGGAAGAAAGGCACCCTTGAGTAAGGTTGGCTTTTTGCATTTATATTTTCTTGTAAAAAAATCTGAGTTGAACTAGAGTATTCTAGTTGTTCACTTCTCTCAAATCTCTCAGCAATTATTATCTACCATGACTTTGGCACTATGAACTGAAGGCCTGAGGGAGAATTTAGGGAAAAATTATATTTTGGCATATGTATATTATCCACCTGACCACTTAGTTTCATTTTGAGAAAGGCAGTAGTCTCCAGGCTTCCACAAAGAGATTCCATCCACCATATGAGCGTGCTGAGGCCAGAGCATAGGACAGACCATTAAAGAAAAAAATCAGGGACAGATAAACAAACAGGGAATTGGTGTCATTCAAAGAAAAAGTTCTTTTTGTCTGGAAGAGCTTGTCAGCAAAAAACTCACAGACACAGCACTTCCCTGTCCATCTATGAGACAGGTAACAGCAGAATTCTGAAATCTCTGACAGAATAACTGCTGAAAACATCTTAAATGCCCTGACAACAGTTCAGGCTGACTTTCAGGTATCTCCTAAGACATGAATGCTTTTTGTTGTCTCCCTCAGCTAATTTTTCTTGTAAAGTTATCCCTCCTGCAGCCTTGTGATATTTAACAGCTTGCGAATTAGCTGAATGCTTGACAATTCGTACATCACGTCACACACGTGCTTTTCCAGCTCTGCTCCAAAGAAAATGACTTATCTCACACTACATCAGTGAAATCAGGAGAGAGCTCCTGCTTGGCCCAGGAGGAAAACTAGTCACTCACACCCCACCACACCCAGTTTGGTACCAGGCACTGCAGTGGTGGGAGCTGGCGAGCCCAGAGCTTGCTGTGACCAGCTGGGGATCACTGCCTCCCAGCAGTGATCCTCCCAGGAAAATCACACTGAGATTCTCTTGGATCTAGTTTTCAAGTTTCAAAAAAAAAAGCACATATTAGTGACCACCTTTATCTTAAAAAAACCCAACCAACCAACCAACCAACCAACCAACCAAAAAAACCCAACAACAATAAAAACTTGAAACTTGAAAAAGCATGACACTCAGCCTTCAGTGTCTCATGATTACAGATACATAGAATGGAAAGAAAATAATTTTAGTAGAGACCACTTTCTTTTTGTTGTCAGCCTTAAGAGTCTTTACTTTGAGAAAATAGTAAGGCCCTAGCCTTCAACAGAAATTACTGGATTACTCTGCTGGTGAGAAAAAAAGAAAAAAGAAAAGAAAAGAAAGAAGAAAGAAAAGAAGAAAGAAATAAACGAAAAGAAAAGCAAAAGAAAGAAAAAAAAGAAAAGAAAAGAAAAGAAAAAGAAAAGAAAGAAAAGAAAAGAAAAAGAAAAGAAAAGAAAAGAAAGAAAAGAAAGAAAGACAAAAAAAAACAAAAAGAAACGAAAAAGAAAATGAAAGCAAAAATAGAACCCCAGACCCTCCCCCATCCAAAAATCCAAACCCCCACACAGCACTACCCCCCCGCCCAGAACAACTTAACGACACACGCAATCCCCTAGCGTCCCGTGACACCTCCCAGGAAAAGTACAAAAAAAAAAAAAAACACAAAAGAAAAAGCATATTTTTTTGGCTACCTGTTTTACAATATGCAAACCCCAGAAACTCCCGTAAACAAATATAATGCAGAGCTTTTTGCCAAGAAAACATATTCAATTTTAGGATAATTTCTATCCTAATGACTTTTGATGGGTTATTTTTGTTTGCATTGTGCCATTAATATAAAAGTGATAACTCTTTAGCTCTAATTAGACCACTATCATAGAACCCATTAATAATTCAGTACCCCCTTTATCTATTCCCTTCCCCTTCAGAGCTCTTCAATCAGGGCTTATGCAGCAGGTTGCATTTACTCTGAAAATCCATTAGCCTTCTGCCTCACTTGTGAGCTTTCCAAGGGACATAAATGGATAGATACATAATTTTATTTATTTATTTGTGTGCTTCTGCTTTTAGGCTAGATGTAAAACAATGGTGGCAGTGGTGAAGAGTGGGAAGAAGGGGCGCATAATAATATCTGGTGTCACAGCTTTACAGCTTAATTTGTCATCTTATTTTTCCACATGCAAGGTTCTGACAGCATTGATCACCTGAATCTGTTAAACAATTTTTTCATGAGGCTGACACACTGCCCCAGTGCTTGCATCTATCAACATCTGCCTGATTTATTGGCTTAATAACTGAAAATCATTTGGTAGCCCAGCTCTATTTTGCCTGAACACTGACCTGTGACCTTGATTTGCTGCCTTTTGAGTTTCTTTGTTCTCCCATAACAGGTAGCTCACTAATCAGCAGAAACAGCTTTATAAACTTAGATAAATATTTAACTGAGCTCTAGGAATATGAATGTTTAAATTATTCTTCTTGGAAAACTATAAATAACCCAGACTAAACAGAACTACTGAAATCAAAGGCATGCTTGCAGGAAGGATGGGATTTGGCACACTTTTAATATTTCATGTCTTTCTCTGTTCCTGTTTCAAAATATTGACAAACAGCTGTTATGAATTTCTGAAAGAAAAGAAGCACTTCTCTCACTGCTAAGTCTTTATAACAAAATCCAGAAAGCAAACACAATGATTTTTTTTTTTTCCTTTGAGGTACCAGAGATAAGACTGATTGCAATGAGATGGTGACAATTAGAACTTGTAACCTCACGTTATGGCAAAAGTTTAGTAGTTTAGCACAAAAAAACCCCAAAAACAACTAATTTAGAGAATATCCTTACATTTCATGGTTTAATGAAGACCAGCAAAAATACTTTACTGTAGGAACATTTCCAGCCTTACCAGGTCTCTTCCCCCTGATAAACAGGCACACAAATCCACAAACTTTTTAAAGGACACACATTAGCTTAGGACTTGCTTGAAAATCTATATGAGCACAAAACACATTCTCTTTTTTTTTTTTTTTTTCCCCAAGCAACACACTGGCATTCACGATCCCTTAGACATGCCTATGAAATAGCTGTATCTAATGTTGAGATGTGACTTTAAAGTCAGAAATTTTACTCACTTTGTGAAAAGAAAACCAGCAGTTTTCTTCAGTCATTAGGAAAATAATGACTAGTGTTTGGCAGTCCTGGAAAAAGCATTCTGTTGAGAACAGCCTGAGAAGGTGATTTACGGGGTGGGGATGAATGGGTAGAATAAACACTCTGGACCTGCTTCCATTCAGACCAGTTTCTTCCCATCTCCCATTCCCCTGCCCCTAAGACACACTCAGAATGGGGCACAGCACAGAACAGCCTGGGTGATAGACTGGGGAGTCAACACTCTTCATTAGCAGTAGGAAAGAGGAGCCTTTCCCTCCCATGCCAATTTGGCAGAGTAGCAGAACCCTTCCTGTTATGACAGAAGACTTAAGAGAACTTGCAAAGTCCATGGGAGTTGGGTATTTCCAGGAAGGTTGCTTTGTTAGGAGGAAAGAGAGGACTGTAGTTTTAAAGAGGAGAACCATGTTCACAGTACCAGTGCAAGAATTAAGGAATAAGCCACCTACAGGACCATGAAGACTATGTGTCAAATTTAGCCCTCCAGTATGTAAGTAACCTTTGAAACAACTGTAAAACTAAGTGGAAAAAGTCATCTTTAATTTCAAGATGACCAAATTCTTGTAAATCACCCAGGAAGAAAATAGGTTCTCGTGCATGTTTTCATTTCACCAATACAAAATTTCTCTTCCGACAACTTCAGAGATCTTAAAACAGGCAACTGGCTCAATTATTCCTGTAAACTGAGATTTACAAGGCTTCTATCTTGAAGCATACTTACATACACTTCAAAGGTTTGATGAGCTTGACAACAATAGCCACTATTTTTAAATATATTGAACATCTTTCCAGCACTGTATTCAGCGCTTCAATATTTGATTTTGTTTATAAAAGTATGAGAAGGAAATAAAAGCCTAGCCTGTGGAGGTTATCAAAGCAAACAATGATCTTGGATGTGGGTTAGTGCTACAGCCAGCAGACCTGAACACACTTTTCTTCCCTATGGAAGGCTGGCTGGCCCACAGGTCAGTGCTCAAGCAGTCATCAACAAATGACTGCTCAAATGACTAGGCAGTCATTTGTTATGGTACTTAAAGGGGAAAAGAAACATGGTTCTAACAGTGACCTCTTCAAAATTCTTCCTATAGCTAGATTCTGTAATACACAAGTATCATGTTTGTGGTCTGTTGTCAGTCAAATTAAGAGCATATTATTAAATGCCTGTCATCTAGATGGCAAAAGTAAAGGAAAACATCTTGATTTGCCTCTTTTAGTTTATGTCAATTGAGCGCATAATACTTGAAGGTTAATAGTGTGAAAATGATGGACCAAACCATGCAAAGAATATCTTTCTAACAATGGACAATTTCCCTGTGAAATGGATTGGAAAGAATGTGATAGTGTACAGAAGACTATATTAAAATTACGGCCCTTCAATCTGATGAAGAGTGGAAACGTTACTTGCTCAAAGGCACCATTAAAATTAGCAACATCTATCCATACATTGTCTTGAAAACTGCTGTAGATCTCTGCACACACGCTCACATGGGTATTATTCTGTTTGGGAACTTGGCTATAGCTCGCTTCTTAGGCTCTGCTTAGACAAGAACCCATAAGAAGAGGAATCTGACTTCTTGCACCGGGAATGATGCACAAGTTCAAGCACAGCTCGTAAACAACAACAACTGCAACAAAAAAGCCTGTGTCAAATACATTTCCCTGTAAGATTGTCTTTCTAAATAAAAATGCAATTAGCCAATGAAACTTCTAATACTTAAATGACAAAATATTGCTGCAAGATAATCTTAATTGAAATCTCAACCTCTGCACAGTTTTTCTGTACTTAATGGAATCGGAAATATTTTAAGATCAATTAGCAATTATAAGAAGTATTTTGCTCCCCTAAGGCTAATATTTTCTGCAAAAAAGCCCAGGTATTTTCGAGAAGCTTCAAGGAGCCTTAGTGCGGTAATGTTGTAAGAAGCCTTGTGGGTTTGTCCATTCCAGTGCATCTCCCTTTTCATAAGAGCTCTCCACATATGTAACTGAGAAATGACAAAATCTTTGTCCTCCTCCTGAATATGTAATTACATCCTTCTAAATATATCAAAATGAAATTAGGCTCTCCAAACACAGAGGCTTTCTCAGGGTAACATTTTGTCTAATTTCTATAATAAAACACCATCATACCAGTTGGCTGATAAACTCTTACATTAAATCTTTAAAGACTCTGCTCCTCCTACTATGGAAATTGAGGTGAAAGTTCAAACTTGAATGTATGAATCAAACAGGATTGAAAAATCTTTTACTAAAAAAATCAAGATTTTTCACTATAATCAGATGCAAAGAACAAATTATCATTTACTAGAAAATGCATTAGCTGTTGGTCTTGTGAGAAAAGAAATTCACATTACTCAAAACATTCCACTGCAGAAGTAAGCATTTTTAAGCAGGGATATCTGTGGGCAGCTGCAAATAGCAGCATTGCTGCTACTGGACACAGAAGCAGGAGTAAAATCCAAACCGACATGCAGAGTTCTACAATCCTAGCTCAACATTGCCTAGGACATTCACATTATTAATCATCTTCAAGTGGCCCAAAGACCAGTTGAGTTCTAATGCTGACTGAGAAATCAATTGAGGAAACATTCAGATGAATTTTACATTTTTAGATGAAATGCAATAAAACAAACAAACAAACAAACAAACCAAAACACACCCCCCCCCCCCCCCAAACAACAAAAAAACAAGTGATCAAAACCCACCAAACACCTTCAAAGTTGTAACACAAACCTAGCAACTTCATCTGGGGTTTCACAAAATAAAATACACTATAATATTGTAAATACAGTATTAACAGATAAGTAGAAGGAACATTTTTTTTTTTTTTTCTGTCTCCTTCTTCTTGAGCCACCAGCTGAAATTGAGGCAGATTGTGACATTAATAGTGAAAGGAATCCATGCACAGTGCCCAGAGCTCAGAGTCCCATCAGCTCCATTCCCTTAAGGCACCTACCATGGAGAGATGACAGAAGTGCTTTTGTCATCAGGTGCTGAAGCGAACCAGAATAAAACCTCATCTTATGCTGTAAATGGGTTCTTCAAGGGGTGCCTACACTCACAGACTTTGCTAAACATACAGATTATCAAAAGTGCTTACAAAGAGAAGGATGGCTGTGCTTTGCAAGGTTAGCAGAGACAAACATTTTCCAAGTGCTACAGGAAAAAGAAGGTGGGGAGAGAAGGGAGCAGTGTGGAGAGGATCAGCCAGGGAGCAGTTTAGAATAAATACATGCAGCATACGGAGAAACATGAGCTGTGTGTGAGAGAGGAAATCCTGATCAATAATTTAGGAAGGAGGGAACTGTGATCAGAGCAGTGCAGTTGATAATGATGTCAACATTTTGGATGTGCAGAAAGGGAGAATGTTTGAAGTAGTGAAGATGAAATTAAAATGTACTGTAAAAACTGCTGAGATTTCGGCAGTAAAGATTAAAGAATAAAAGAGAGAAAATGACAGGAGGTTGTGACAGAATAAGCAGAACAACCTGAGTTTTTTTAGCTGAAACTACAAGTGAGTAGTAGACATGAGATTATGTAGCTTTAGTTCATCACTGATTTTGCACTCAAAAGGACCAATTTTTAGTTAAACAAAAACTGAGCAGTTTTCAGTATAAAAAGGAGCCATGAAATATCCATAACTAGTTTTCAGAGACCAGAAAGGGGAGAATAGATCTTTTATGTACCAACACCTGAGGGCTGGATCCCTTACAGATTGCAGTGAGCCTAGGGCAATGCATATCATACTTGGTTTCCTATGCTTCCCTCCAAGTAAAATCCAACTTTTATGGTAGCTTCGACCACATTTGACAGTAATAACATGAAGACTTTCTAAAACACTCCATTAAGTAAGCCCAAAGGCCAATGCATAAAAGAGCTGATGTTCCCAAACCATTCAATGTGCTTGAGTCATTTACAAATGATGTGCAAAACACAGCACAAACAATATAAAATCAGTGAATGCTGTGCCCTAGGCATAGACCCCTCCCCTTTTTCCTCCCCAAGCACCTCCAGGAATAAAAAGAGAAGCGATAAAAGCAAAGCCATTTCTGAGCTTCTATAGGCTGAAACAGAGGGTTTTTAAAAAATAATTGTTTTTATGTATGAAATACAATAGATTTCCTTCCCCCTCCCGCCCTAAATATGGAAAGTTACATAACTTAACAATCTGTATAACCATATTTTATTGCACATACATTGTCTTACTGAGAGATTTTTCCTGCTCTATCATATTGGACTATGTAATTCCCTTTACAGCCTGCCTAGGAAAATTCCTCCTTCATAGAAGCTACTGACCATATATATCTGGAGAATGGAGAACCAGGCACAAAGACATATTGCAGAGACAATGAAAATGTAGGCTTTTCTGAGGGTCTTTTTCAGAAGAGACCACATAGGCTTTTACAACCTCAAAAGCTACTAAAAGTTACAGGACTGAAAGTAAAGCTGAAGGAAAATATTTTCTCTGAAAGGAAACAGCAAGCAGGGACAGAATTTTTTGCTAAATCTTTGATTTTAATTTATTCTGTTTCACCCAGATCTGGACTTCTGTGTTTGAAAAATTCACAGCTTTATTTTTTTTTTTAAGTAAAATCTTAACTAGAGTTTAAAAAAAGCTCATTTGGTGTTTTTTGAATGCTTCTGCTAAGAAAAAATATGCAGGTGAGTCCACCTGCCAGCCTTGTCAGAACATCCCAGAGTCTGCCAGCCACAAAAAGTGATGCAATCCAAGGGAGCAGATTTGCAGGGCAGTGCTGATATCTGGACATGATAAGAATGGCTCCAGCCTGGTCACACAAACTGAGTACCCCCACCTAATCAGGGGTGCTCCAGGACTGTGTCGTCTGGTTCATTCCCATCTGAAGGAATGTTAGTCTATCTGCCCTGGAGACAACTGCACGATGCAAATCAAAACCTGGCAAGTTATATACTAGAAAAAGAAAAGCAAAAGCTTAAAAAAAGAAAGTTCAAACTGCAAACATGCAAATTCCAAGTGCTTTAAGTATGTAACTAGCAAGAAAAAAAAAAAAAAAAATTCTCCAAAAGCCAAGGAAATAACATCTGATTTTGAATGCACATTTTGGAAATAAGATTGCAGCATTTCCATTACCTATAACTTTTAATGGAAGAAACTCTCAAGAAACATAAAGAGAAAGAATAATATCAGATCTTTATAAGAAACATTAGCTTGTCAATTAGTGCTGATTATTGTGCTGTTCACATGTGGTAGGAAACAAGGCAAGCATTCAGAATGGTCATTGATCAACAGTGATGCAAAGTCCATACTATCTCATTGCTTAAATAATTCATTTTCAGCTTTCAAAATGAGGTGAAGTGATAAACTAGACCCATTTCTTGCCATGCTCAATTTAGTTCATCACAAATTTTTACCAGTTAGAGTAGTCCACAAGGCTGGGATGTAAAAAGCACTTGAAAAAAAAAAAAATTACTTTCAGTATTCCCACAGAAGTCTCACAGTGAATGCATGCAGATCACAGACCAAATCAAAACCTTTGGAGAGTCAAAATTGTTTTATTTATTATGTAATGCTTGTAAAGACAGAAGCTAATTTACGTGATGCAGCAGCTGAAGTTACTAATAAGATGCCAGATAAAGTTGGACTGATAAACATGGCAAAGGCTGGCCTCTGAATATACCTTTTCTGGTGTAAATAAACAAACTTTCAAGCACATCAACTTCCCTCTGATCTGAGGAAACAGATCAGAGATGGTTATGAGATGGTTACGCCTTAAAAGTGACATGGTTATGCCTTACAGCATCTGGCAAACCACAACTCAAAGACCACAACTAGCCATAGTCCTAATAAGCTCTAGATAAAGTCAGTTTGCAAGGGGGGTAATATTACGACAAGTACAGATATATCCTTAACTACTTTATATTTCTTTATCAAAAAATCTAACACCCCCTCCCTCCCCATACATAATGTACATGCCTCTCTGATTATTGGATCTCATTTGTGTTTTCCAAGAGTAATTTAAGTTTGTATCATCAATGGAGCATAATTAAATTGGGACCTGGATTATCCTGCACTGCTTCCAAAGAATCAGCACTAGGTTTCTTCACCTTCTCTCATCTGCTCACATGATCTGACATGCCCTTGCAGTGGCTGAAACAATGAATAAAACATTGTATGTGAGTACCAGTACAACACCAGAAGTATTTTGATTTTGACTCAGTTTTGACCTTTCTTCTCTCTTTGTTTCAGTTAGTACTACTTAAAATTGGAATATTTCCATTGGACGGGTAGTTGCTGGGTTGCATCAATAGAGGCAACTTCTTCTCCTTTGAAACTTACTTTTATATGATTGTCCCTCACATCTTCATCACAGCAGAATAGAAAGAATGAAGCCAAACCAAATGATTCTTGCAGTTACTTGAACTGACAAGAAGCTGCAGCAATGGTTTATCGTCTCTTGTTTAAGCCCACTAAGGAACCTGTAGCTCCCCACTGGCACTGTCACACTGAAGGTCAGGGAACTGGCTCAGATCTAATGTCTTTATGATGGCACTGTAGTGGTTGTTGTACTCAAGTACAAGATTGAACTTGTGTTGAAATCCTATAGAAACTTCATGTCTTGGAGCTCTGAAGAACACACCCTGTTTCAAACCTCCAGAGCACCTAATACTATATACTACTTCTACAAAAATCCTAAGAACATACACCATTATTTACAATTTTCTGGAAGCTTTGTAAAGTGTTTCTTTTTATTTCAGTCAGTATGCACTTATACCCTTGACCTGATCTTTACTAGACCAAAAATTGTGGTTAATTGCGCATCCACAGCTAGAGGGTTTTGGGGTTTTTGTTATTCTAGGGGAAGGAGAGATTCTGTTTTATTTTTGGGTGTGGTTTTGTTTTGTTGTTGTTTGTTTGATTGTGGGTTTTGTTGTTGTTGTTGTAATCTAAATAATTTATTTAAAAGGAAAAAAAAAAAAAGCATACTTCTGAGAAGAAACATTTAACTTTCCTGATTTGAATTAATAGCTACCTTACACTCATTTTTGAGAAATGTTTAACTTGGAAAATTTATTAATCTGTTTCCAGTAATTTGTAATTGGCATTATACACTTAGTGAGAGAGATTTTTCCTCTTCAGAACATGGGCAAAAACACTCAAGAATATGGTTTTGTTCAGGGAAGGGAAAATCTGATTCCTCAATGAAGAGTTATATAGGTTTATTTATAGTCTGAAAATATACTTTTAACATGTGGATACTGAAAATCACTTCATTAGAAAAGGAATCAAAAATCAAACCTGTAATTGCCAAATTCAACTACTGCCTTTAATTTTGAAAGTCAAATAACAGGCCTCATATGACACAGCTGTTCAAGAGACCCAGACAACCTCACATTCACCACCAGCCTAGAAAAAACTAATACAAATACTCTGCAGATTTTATTTATTATTAATTATTTACTAATTTATTAATTAACTATTTATTTTATTAATTTAATTGCTGTGGAATGCAGAAACACACCTTCATGCTAAATCACACCTTCATGAAAACCTGTGAAATCTGAACAGGGAACTGTAAGAAAGCACAAATTTGGTTGGTTTGGGGTATTTTTGTAGTTGTAGCTATTGATGGGTACAACTCTAGTGCCTTGTACCATAAACGGATTTATAAAACTTGTAGAGTGATTATTCCAAGGGAAGCTTTGTAAAATTTCTTAGGTTAGTAAAGTCTGTCTGCCAGCCTCACCCATAAAGTGCGTAATGAACAATAATGTCAGTCATCCATCAGACCAACAACCAGTGGCGCAACGTACTTCCCATATCCATTATGTGCACAAATAAACACAAATAAATCTCAGTGGATTTACAAAGGCACGAAGATGAACCTTGAAACTGTCTTCCTCTTCCTCCTCTGCACATACAGCATCCCAGACTTTTTAAAACATATTTACTTAATAAATTACACAGGCTGAAGTTTTTATCTTCAAAAAGATGGAAGATACAGGCTGCCAGTGCTAGAGATCAGAAAGTGGAGCATCCTGTCCAGCTCCCAGCCAGCAAAGGGCTTCCAACAGCACCACCAAATATTAGATAATATCCTGGCAGCACCATCCACACTCCCCTTCAGAGAGAGTTCCGCGAGTCACCAAATCTAATTATCCAAAAGTACTCATTAAGATTCAGGCAGGAGTTATAATTGCTTAATCTCATGTCATTATTACCATTAACTAGTCTCTCTGACATGAAATTTCCTCTCCTTTCTCATGTTTGCACTCTTCAGGCGAGCGTTCGCTGTTATCAAGCCTTGCCACATCTTGGCCAAAAATGTGTCTGTCTAAAGGCTCTTTGAACCTTTGTCTTTCAAAGGAATCCCATTAGCTCTGCCACCAGTCACACTGCTGTGATCTTACAGATTGTCAATAACTTTTTGATAACAAGCTGTAGTGCTAAGACATTTGAACTTGGATGCTGTCCACAAGCTCTCGGAAAAACAGAAAAGAGGGAAAAAGGCAGCAGGAGCAGTAGGATGCAGCAGGATTCCTTCCTTCAGCCCAAGCAGCCAACATTGTCCATTAGAGGGGAAAGCAATGGATTAATGAGAACAAGAAAGACACCTCAGGGATTAAGAAGTCTTTGCATGAGGGTAAACCAATATCTCATAGACACTCGGTAGTTTTTTCCAGAAAAGGAACTTAAAGTTTCCAGTCAAATGGTAGTACACAGCAACATATGTTACTATAACACTGCATATTCTTGTACTTTTGTCTTCATTAAAAGCATTGCTGCAACATTCCTACTTTTTTTTCCCCCTAAATATTTTAAAAGGGAAACTTAGAAATGCAGCTAAATAATGGAGCAATATAACATCACCTGAAATGCCTCAATGCTCTTCCTGTACACCTTGATGCTCCCAGGACAGAGGAGAAATCCCTTTCCCTGCCCCTGATGCACCTGACAAGGCACAGACCAGCCAGGACCCCTGAAGCAACCTGTTTTCCTCCTGGCTCTGCAGCCAGCCACCCTTAATGAAGAGCAACCACCATATCCTGCACACAAAGAAAACAGATGCCATCTGCTACACGCATCGTAAATCTTCCTTGGATTGCTTGCACCACTTAAGATAATTAATTAAAAAACGGTCAGGATAATTATTTTAAAATCAATGATTTCTAAATAACTGTTTTAAAATCACACAAATTAATTCCCACCTTAAGAAGACATAAAATTTTGGAATTTTTATATCAACCAGTAAACATTTTGGGTTTTCTTGATTATGTAAGAGATGTTTCATCTGGGGAAATTATTTATTAATTATCAGCAACACCTTTTCTCCCCTTAAATGGAAACTGATAATTTTTAATTCATCATAATACTTTATTTGAAAGAGGATACAAACTAAAAAAAAAGAGCCAGAGAGGTTGCCCTGCTGTCTGCGCACATCAACACAGAAAGCACATGCATTATGCTTGAAAAACTTGATGCAAGTCCTTTCACAATTCCTTGTTCTCCCCAAACGTAAGGAAATATGATATACAGAGGAGTCCACTTGGTTAATTTATACAAATATTTAATGTTTCCTTTGCAAAGGATGATGCATGAGCTGCAGAAGTCATCCAGCACAAAGCATACTACACTCCCTAGTAATACTTCCCAGCACATCATGGAAAAAGCTCTGAACTTCATTCTCTTGGATACCTGAGGATGATGAAATCAAAGACAGACTAAGTGAGGCATGATGAACACTAGGTTTCTAATTCCAAATGATCATTACTACTGATACAATCCCTACTTCCACATCCCACCTCATCTACAGCAGTCATCCCATATTCTCAAGTCCAAGACATCTAGTGTTTCAAGCTGAGTTCATCTTTTCTAGCAATGTTACAGGTGAATCCATAGCTAAATCAGAGAAAAACCCATTACTTGTTGGCTTTCTAAGAGCATTTTACTAAGTACATTTAAATAAAATTATCCTGTTAATTTAAAACCCACATTATTTTATCTTTTTACAACCATTCAGATCTTACATTGAACAATTTCCTTTCAAGACAGTGTGGCAAGTATACAAAATGGTTTAACATTCATGTTCCATTTTTTCCTGTTTTTTTTTTTTTTTTTTTTTGAAACACAAATCTACTTTCTATATCCCTAGTACCATGGCCTTTAGCTAAATGCATGTGAACGTATAATCTTGAGTAATTCATACTTCTAGAGAGCAGTTGCACACAAACTACTCAAAATAAACATTTTCAGTAATATTGACTGAACAACTATGTTGATATCAGAAATATTGTTTTTTCAAAGTTACAATTATACTATTTCTCCTGTGTAAGAGAAATGGTCTGGAAGACTTTCTTTTTAGATGAGAGAAGTATTTGTTATGAACTCAAAACATATTTTTTCTTAAATGTAGCATTTAAATTAAAGGTCTCCAATTTTCCTTGATAAAATTAGCTCATAATGTTGCCTTAAAAGATCTCATTGCACGTGGCACTAAATTAAGAAAATCCCTTGAATGAGGCCTGTTGTCTCATTTCAGGGTTGCAGGCTTGCTCTGTTACATCTCGTTAGAAATACTGCTACAATAAACATTCTTTAGGGGAGATGTCAAGTGTTTTATTCTGCACAGCATTGGAACGGACTAAATACACAATTAAGCTAATAAGATAACCACATTTTTTAAATTATAAAACATCTTTATTGTTATACCAAGAACAACAGCTATAAAATAAATTGCATAAAGGATTTAAAGTGAAATTTTGCCTTCCTTGTCAAATATTAGAAGTTTTTTCTTAGGATTTACTCATTAAAAAGTTATGCATCATTTACAGTTTCTTGCTTTTTTATGACTCACAAGACAGACCAGCACCATGCTCATACCGTGAGCTTTTGCTACCCATTAAAAAACCCCTTTCACCCCACGAGTAAGTGGTTTCACACTGTGCCCCAAAGGTTTTTGAAAACTAAAAAAAGTATGTTTTGCTGGAGAAAAATATGAAAAGTAAAGAAAGAAACTTAGAACTAGCCAAAAGGGAAATTATATAGCTGCAATATGTGGCCTTGTCAGCTCAGATATTTCACACATTTGCCAACTTAACTCAGCAATATTCAACAATAACCATGAGCACCGTGAGAGACTGCATGTGTTCTTTTTCCTGTTGACTCCAAAATGGGATAATTCTTAAAAAGCTGGTCTAATGAGATGTGTCCCTTCCTATGGTGGGGGTTTGTGACTGGATGACCATTAAGATCCATTCCAACCCCTTAGCATTCCATGATTCTGTGTGCTATTATTCAGGATTAGTCAAACTCTGAAGCTGCCTGTAAGATTTTGGATGAGACATACTTCAGTTTTTATTAAGAAACACAAACCAACTTTTAAATATTTGATCTAGAATACTTATTTTTAAGAGTTTGATCTACAGTAAACTGATCCCAAATGTAAACATTTTAGTATTAATACAAACACTAAATTGCTGCATGTATAATTTGGAACTACCACCTGAGATGCTAAATAAATATAAATAAAGAGAAATTATCGTTTTTTGGAGGTTGAAGAAGTAGTATTCATGGGGATAAGAGCAGCTATTGTTATGAGTACCTTTGTAGAAGGATATATAAGGTATGCTATTTTTTTTGCTTTTGACAAGTTCCTAGAGGTTTTGATTCTACCTTTAAAGAGCACTGATACTGCTATAAAAATGCAAACAACCTTACCTCTAAAGGAAGGTGATTTAAACCACCAATATATTAGTAATAAGTACATGGCTAAATAGGATGCTGTGGTTTTTATTCCTTGGGGACTTTGGACTTAGGGATCTGCAGAAATAATTAAGAGTATCATTACTATTGCCAAGAACAAATGAGCTACCAAGGAACCAACATTTAAAAATCCACAAGCTGGAAAAATATTAGACAACTTTACTCTTGGTAAAATTACTTTCTCAAGAAAAAATATGTTTAACTACATTTAAGAATTGTTTACAATCAATATGAGCTCCTACGTTATATATTTTGCTCAGAAAGTAGTTACCAAAGTTTGAATGGAGCCAGATTATGTGTTTTCATGGCAAGTGCTGGCCTAAAATAAACATACTCAATAGCTTGAGAGAAATGAGATTTAGCAAGTTATATATGGAAAAACTCAGTATTTACAGATAAGCAAAATATCTGACAGCAGGTAAATTTTGCTTGGCAGATTACATTCGTGTGTGGTAATGTAAACTTCTAGTTTATCAAACAGCAGGAAAGATAAGGTATTTAATTGGATTTCTGTTCCAGTTTCCAATCCATATGATGGTGTAATTTCTCTAGCTTAAAACTGTAAATTCTTATTTATGGTACCAAAAGAACCAGTGTTAATATTCTGAAAGCTTTTTATTTTGTGTGTCTTCTAGACTACATGGAAACAGAACTGAATTCATAGCAGAAACTGAGCACTGTCTTGGTTTATATGTTATGCCATTAATATATAAGTAATTAACAATGTGTTTGTAATTTACTCCCTTCTTAGAAATCCTTCCCCAGAACTATGGCTACCAGAGCTCTTTGTCCACTGATGATGTGTAAAAGGAGAGAATTCCCTCTGTCTTCCAGTGAAGGCCTCCCAAGAGGCAAGGAACCACAACAACTTGGTAAGAGCCTGTGGTCTCTCAAATTCACACCAGCAGGATTGCAAGGAAAAAACGTTGCACAGAAAGTCAATAGAAAAATAATATATTCAAACTCTAATTCTGAAAACTAATATATATGTTTATAATACAGCTTTGCTGCTCTTTCTTTAAGGTATCAAAGTTGCTTCCATGCCCAAGATTCATGTTACTGAAACAGTGCCTGGCCTGGGAAGCATGAAATAACTTCTACAGAAAGCTCATAAGTTCAGTCCTAGACAGATGGCAATGTACCTTTAAATTGTATGAGCTTCATTAAAGGAAAAGAAAGGATTGTGGACTGTTGTTTTCTTGCTTTGTTGGGTTTTCTTTTTGCAGATGGTAGTTTTGGGGTTTTGGTTTTCTAAGTTTTTGCATGTGTATATATGAAAAAGGGCCCAATTCAGGTATTAACTAAACTAGTTTGGGAAGGTTTTTTTAACCCTTCAGCTACACTGGAATTTTGAGAATAACTGAGGAATGTGGGAGTGGGGTCAGAACGAGAGAGCTCGATAGTGTCCCTCCAACGAGGCAGGTGGGAGGGGAAGTTAGACAAGGAAACAAGTAGAAAAAACAGCCTGAAATACAAGAGAAACAGGGAATTTCAAAACACCAGAAATACAGGACACTGGAGGTGAAAATCCAGAGACACCCTCTTGTTATATTGACTATCACGGGGTTTTATTTAATCCATGAAGGATGAAAATCTAATTTCTATACATTTTCCGGGGTTTTAGTCCCTCCTGGAAAAACATATCTGATCAGTGGACTTAAAGGACAGAAACAGCTTTCTCAGTGCTCCACAGGTATCTGCAACTCTCCAAATGAATTATTTGCTCCTTCATAAAAATATCCATGACCAGCCCTTGTTCTGAAGGCCTTTTTAAGCAAGATTGTAAAATTATCAGTTTGCTTACAGTCTACTGTAATATAAATTAACATCTTAGCAATCAATAGTGCCTAAGTTTTAATTCTTGCTTTGTGTATGCTTCAAATAAAAAGTTCTATTAGGCTTATAATTGTATTACCTTTCATGCTTTGAATAAGTATTTTCTTCCACTCTTCAGTGATAGAAACTGCTAAATAAAATACCTGAGGAATTACCCACTCACAGCTTTGTCTTCACTAATATTGTCATATATAATTACATTAACAAATAAAGTGGAACCTGTGATTTAAAGGTGTTAGCAAATTTTCATGTTTATCTCCCTAAGATAAATCATCGGCTCATTTTAGAGTTTTTGAAATCTAGAGAGAGTTCTGACATTCATTAGGAATGGAAGGAGTTACTTAAGCTTTATGTTTACTTCTGGCCCTCGAATGTTCAATGGTATCTTGGAATACGTTTGAAAACCAGTGCTAAAAATCTACTTAACAGCACTTAAAGCACTAGGAAAATAGAACAATATTATTCTCTTTGTGAATACAAAACCATGAAGACCAATGCAGTCGGCAGATCTTTCAAAATACAAAGTGTAACCAAGATAAGTAAGGGAAAATTAGTGTTAGGTATAATCCCATTTGTGTGTATGCTATAGAAACAAGTACTTAGAACTCATTTGCCTGAAGTGTCTCAGAAATTACAGGGAATTGCTAACAGTTTTGGATAGACGTGTTAATGCTCCTTAATATAAGACCCAGAAACCTTATGAGGGCAATCAAAGTAACACTCGTAAACACCCAGTTCTAAGAGCTGTAGGGGTTTCTTACCCTCCCCACATTAAAGACAATATTTGATTTTGTTTTCATAGGAGTTTACGTTTCTGTCAGGCATGGGCAGCTTGCATGTTTTTAGTTTATCTGCCACACTAAAGTATGCAGACTCTGTGCCCGCATTCTCCTGCTCTTACCATGGACACTGTTTGGCACCCCACAAATGTGGGCTGGTGTTTTTACCAGGGAGTTTCAGAAAATGGACCCAACACATTGAGTACTCTGTATTGAATTGATATTCAGTGTGAATCTGTGGAGGAAAACATGGGTCTGAAGTACCCCTGGTGCTGAAATAATATAAAACAATGTTCCCTACTCGTTGGAAATGTACAGTTTTCCCAGGTTTTAATGGTAAGTTTTCTGTGCAGCTGGGCATAGCTGTAGTTCAGTTGATATCTGTAAAGGTAGTGTGCACCTGGATGTGTCATTATCTTTCAGGGCAGGGAGGTTTCAGCTAACTTGGGGTGGGTGTTCTTTGGGGGATGGAAAGCAATGAGTCATTACAGCATCTGGACTATGAAGTGTCAGTAGCATGACTAAGCTTTACAAAGAGATCACAGAATCATAGAACAGTCTGGGCTGGAGGGGACATTAAAGATCACCTCATTCCAATCCCCTGCCATGGGCAGGGACACCTTCCACTAGACCAGGTTGCTCAGAGCCCCATCCAACCTGGCCTTGAACACTTCCAGGGATAGGGCAGCCACAGCTTCTCTGGGCAACCTGTGCCAGGGCCTCAACACCCTCACAGTAAAGAAATTTTTCCTAATATCAAATATAAACCAAACCTACTGTCTTTAATTTTGAATCCATTCCTCCTTGTCCTGTCACTCCACGCACTCGTAAAACCTCTCTCTACCTTTCTAGGCCTACAACCAAAGTATATTTAGAAGGTATGTTATTTCAAGCTTATTTCTTGTGGATGTTTGTAGGACAGCACCTAAATCAGTACCTTATATTGAATATTAAATTATTTATAATATTGCCCTTACTGAGAGCATTGAGTGTCCAAGCCAGGACATGAGTATTGCAGCATTTGGGTCCAACCTGGCTGTCACAACCCATGTTCTACAGAACTCCAGCCTTCACTTGCAGTGTGCTGACTTCTACAAGTTATTCCCTGTAGGCTGCTTTCAGCCTCCCTTTTTATTCTACAAAGAACGTTACTCCTCATCACAGTACTTCCCCTTACCTTTACAAAGACTCTTATTTATTTATGGTTGTATGCAACAGCATTAAGCCTCAAAATTTCCACAGGAAGAGAAGAGTGGCATCATTTGGGAAATAAAGAAGATGGGGGAAGAAAATCTGCAGTGATTCTCCCAGCACATACAAATAGTTTAAATATTCAAGTTTTGATACATAGTGAGTTCCTAAAGTCTGATATGTGAACTTCATAAGTCTACAGCTATTCCATGTCAGATTTATCTTGTGTGAATTCTCAGTGTGCTATTGAGAGATTAATTACAGATTATTAGCTTGACTATGACTTTTAATTATATAGTTCTTAATATAATTAAATTTGCACTCATATCAATCTAATCAACAGTGATTTACTAGAAAAAATGGTGATTTCAGATTGAAATAAATGTCCATAGAATTTCATCTATAGCCAAATTTTTCTTTTGGGTCATCCAGTTCAGGTATGTAAAGAGAAGAACTTGTTTTTCTAGTTAATTGCCACTGGGAATATGGACATCAGGTATCTTGAAAAACTGCCTTTCAGATAAGAGTGAGAACAAAATAAAAAAGAAACAATAAAGATTGTGCTGTACTTCTAAAAATAAAGCCAGCAAATATCAACTGGCAGGATTATCCTGTCCCCCCCACAAACCCTAAGGGACAGCGACACTCATGTCTTGAAGCATTATCATGGCTTGTAAACTGTTGTCAGTTTAAAAAATACATTGCCTTACTAAATTATAAACTCTTGCAGTAAAAATGCAAACAAAGGCTCAGTTGTTTCCCAGTTACCATTCAACAATTTAAAGCTTAGTTTTATTCCAATGCATTGGTGGTAAAGGAGTAAATTAGAGCTAAAACACTTGCAGTCCTCATCTATGCCTTTATCATGGATTAACTCACAATTGTGTTACTGTTTGAAAAAAACCCACAAATAGGTGTGCCTTGTTATATATGTCACATATAGTTTGAAAAGGTATAGTATTTGTACTTCTTATGTTATAGTGTGCTGTTAATATTGTCCAGGGGGGAAAAAATGCATCAGAATTATGTATGGACACAGTAACCTTTAAAATGTTCAGGTACTTATGTTAACAGACACTTTAATACCTGCTGACATCTAGACTTGAGCCCATGAAATCCTTACAGCAAAAGGTTTGCAACATTCAAGGTCCGAGTGAAACCTCTTTATGCTTTCTGGTGACTCTGAAACCTGGAACAGGGGAACTTTGAAAATATTTCCTCTTTACCAGAGAAACATATTGTCGCTGATGAAAGTGAGCCAGTCTTCTTCTGTTTTGTTTTAATCTTATGGTCCTACTGCCTTTACTAAAAAGATTTAGCAGCATTTTACAGATAAATTGTCTGAGGTCAAATCTGGTCCACCAAAACAAGGAGGTATAATTTTTAAATGGTTATTCCTAGAACAAAAAAATTCTGTGCTTATTTCTGCTTAAGTACTCAGGAAGGACACTGTAAATAATAATCCTGAAAATACCTGTGTTTAAAGATACAATGATCTATATAAAAGAATATATCGAGAAACATGAGTTTATATTATCTAAACAAAATCTTGTTTTAGGGAGGACCATGAGCCACTCAGAAGAAACTGAGAAGGAGATGTACCCTTCCCAACATATTTTTCCACACACTCCTGGGAAAAGAAGGCAGGTCCCCATTCCACAGGCAAGGCTTCTGATGAAAATGATGCCTCACCATGTCTGCTGGTGGAAAATTTCCCATTGGCCTCAGGTTCTCTTCATATCAATCTAACGACCCCTTAGGACCAGCGGATGAAGGTACCCTTTACACCTTCAAGGGACAGTCCTCTCTACATGTAAATCCAGGAAACTCTTACAGAATGCAGACTGCCTAACATATTTAAGCCAAATGAAATGGAATTGGTTAGTTCTATCACTGAAATAGTGACTGGAATATTTTCAGCTGTAGTGTGATTCTATACTAATAATCAATTACCTTTCTAGCAATAGATAATAACCCGTCTTTGGGCAGATCTTCAGATTTTCTATCCAAATAATCTTTAGAAAATGTCTTCTTCTGTTAATTGTCTTCAGTAATGTTTCAAAATTCTGAAATTAATAAAATCATTTCTGTTGGGTTAATGGAAGAGGGAATGACTCTGTGTGGAAGAATACACTGGATTTTAGAAGAATGATTTAATTTAGATATTTTAGTGAGTATTTTGGGCAGTGTTCCTGGCTATTCAAGTATGAAAATTTTTGTGTTCACTCTCTAAAGCCTACCAGGTACCAGTGTACAACAAACACCAGTAATACACTCTTGTTTATTGTTCTTTAGACATTATAAACATTAAAATTATTAAAAATCAATAATAGATATTCTTCAAAAGGAACACATTGAAAAGATTCACAGTAATGATCTGTCTTGATTTTGCAAAACCATATTTAGCAAGTAACAGCAGTACAAGTTCCCTTCCAAAAGAAAAACTATGTAAATATATGTCATGATCCACTGATTTTTCTTCTCTTCACATCATATCCATAAATTGAAAATATGTCTGAAAAATGCAATCTGAAAAACTCTCTAAGAAAAAGGAAAGTACTTTGATATGATCTGAGGGGGTTTTGTGTTTTTTTGTTTGTTTGGTTGGTTGGTTGGTTTTGTTTGTTTGTTTTTTTTAAGTTGTGTCAGAAAAACTACTCTAAGAAGTTACTCAATAATGCCTTGCTAAATATTTCTAGGTATAGTTTTCTTTTGGTTTTCAGTTATATTAATATATTATAGCACTATTGCAACTGGAAGTAGAATGTGGAGCCCATATATTTCCATCTCACAAAACAGTATGGGATTTCTTGCAGCAGAAACAAAATTATAGGCCTTAAATAGCTCAGAGGTTTGTAAGTCTCAGTGTTGCCAAGACAACAAAATGCAGACACATGTAGTCACCTTCGCTTGGATGAGGACAACTTTATACTTGCTCTGTACCTTAAAATGATAAAAACTTATTTTATGAAAAAAAAAAAAAAATTGTGATCATCCCCAAACAATTAAAATAAAGTGTACCAAAAGCTGTTGTCATCCAAACTAAAATTATTTTAAATATTATAAATTATAATTAAGAAATTCCCTTTTTTTCACACAGCAGCTATTCAAAGAATGCATATGACGTATCTATAGGCTTCCACCTGCTTTGTGAATCTGGTCCTTCATCTTCCATAGCTGCGCTAGTGGTAGACTGATAGTCTGATCACAGTCTCATGTTTCTCTTCTGTCTAGTCGTTCCGTCTCAAGTTGTCATTTTCCAGTTCATGGTCTTCTCAGTACATGAACTTAATCACTTTATTACCATTATTGTTACTCACATAACACTCACCAGTGCGACATTTTATTGACAAGGAAGTAAGGATTAAATTTTACGTACTGACAACCCCAGTGGATGGAACATAAATGAAAATGAGAGAAGCATGTGAATCCTATGAAGGCCTTTTCTTTGATCTCAGCTTTCTTTGTCAGGTTGCTTGAGGGTTTTTTTCCATATAAATGAAATGTAGTCAGAGGAGGAAGAACAAACCTGATACTGTTTCATGCCTGCCACTGCATGCTGGGCAAGCATATAAAAAACACCACAATATGTTTGGACCACTAGATGTATTTTAAGAACCCAGTCAAGTTCCCATTCCAGCTGTGCACAAGGGGAGATCAGGGGGCTGGCAGTTTGAAATGGTTACTTCAAGTCACCTCCACAAAAATGACCTCAGAAAATTGATCAGCAGTACCTGTTCCCCACAAGAAAGTCTGTCCCTGTGCTCTGGAGAAATTTTTCTTGCCATTGTCATAAGTATTATTTCCTGCTTCCATATAAACAATGAGCATAGATTAATGTGCTCTCCAGCCAAATGGCAGAAGGAACTAACAGGGATTTTAGGGCCTGGTTCTGGAAAACCTCTTTGGTAGGGTAGATGGAATTAATTTCGCACTTATAAATATATACGTGCACATGTGTGTATGCAGATGTGTAAACACACGAGCACATGCCAAATATTTTTTATTTACAGAATATGAATTATTTAAATTGTGTTCTATGTGAAATGGGTTTCCAAAAGCTGTTCCAAGTGCAGCCAACAGTTGTTTTGAAAGGCCACAACACAGCATCAGCTGATCAAATCTTCTGTAAATTTTTCATGTACCTTTAGTAAACACAAAGCCATTTCTAAGCATGTGTTTACATACAAATATATACATAAATATAAATATAAATAATGCAACTTCAAATTCAAATGTATACAGTACTGTGATGATGCTAAGGATTTATCTGTTGCACCTATAATAAATATACAGTGTCTGCACTTCTCTACCAAACTTTTTATGAGGTATATATTGATTATTGCGCTTTCTCACAGCTAATATAAATAGCTGTGGCAACCAGCCAGTTTAAAAGGGCTTTTCTGTTATATGTTATTGAACCAACTACTCTTTCTGCACTTTGTATTAATAACTGCAAATAAGGATTCCCCTATGTGCCGACTCTGTACCTCTGGCGAATTGGTGTGGGAATGACAGGCAGAAAGAATGAGTCTGGAGCTGGAAAAGGCAAGAGCAGGCATGAGTAGCAGGATGACTGATGGCAGGTGGATGGGCATGCAGCTTTTATGTGGGAAAGAAGCAGGGAAGGATATGCAAGATGGTTACAGTCCCAGGACACTTCTTAGATTATTTTGCTAGCAGCTCCCTTTTCTCAAGCATAAAATTTTACTCTAGCCAGTCTCAAAAACAGATCCATCTTCTTACTAGTCTGGTACTCGTGCCAACCACTCCTTGGTCTGCAACCATTCAAGGCTTAAGCCACAACAGACTCCCATAATATTTTAAAATAAAGACCACTTTTTTGGTCCACGTCATTTGACAATATTTGTGCTATATTTACCTGGAAATGCATGTGAAAACTAAGAAGCTGAAACTTCCAGTGCAACCACTATGCCTTAATGCAATTTCCCTCCCAGATCCTTTGTGAAATGCAGCTGGTGTGAAGAAAGGAATTTCACTGACACAGAGGGAGTCATTCCTCACTCAGCTTCCACTGAATCTTTCCCTCTAATTAAGCATACCTGTCAGTGATCTCAAGGAAATCTCCACAAGTCATCAGTCAAATCTGATCCTCTGTGATAAACAAGAAAATTATGCCACTGAGATTTAAACTCACAACAAAAGCTTCTCTGTAGCTGACTGATATTTCCCTGTGAGCCCATTCCTGCTTGGGCCTCTCAGCTTCCCTTGCAGTCACAGATCACTCAGGCACTTGTGAAACCTCCATTTGACTGCCCCATGTGATTGCACACATCCTGCAATTATTCCTGTATATGTCACTTTTCTACAGGGGAATTACTGTCCCTCTCCACATTTCCTAATTCAAGTGTAAGTTCAGCACTCTGATAAAGAGACCTCATGTGAGCCATTTGCCGGCTACCTATCCTGCTGTTGCATTTTTTAATTTCATATGAGTGCTTTGGATATCATTTCACATGAAGTTATGCCATTTACTACCAAATGTGGGGCCAGTGACTTAAAGGACGCAGGAATACATTTTAAGTTGAGAACAAGATTTTGCTTTGTGTAGCTTTCCCAGGCTACACAGCATGAGGAATTCCAATCAGCAGATTAAGAGTAAAGCTTGGGAGCTCAGCAAAACACCACAAATATTTCTCATTGTCATTCCAAGATGAAGAATTCTGTCTGGGAGTTTCTACAAGAGAAAGCTCATTGGGGTTTCTTTCAGATACACTGATGGGTGCATTAGCAGGGACAGAGTGTCAGCTGACATTCAGGGACTACAGGGACAGTGGTTGTGCCTCATCCATTTGTGGCCAGGTAAATGTAAGCCAAGCTTATGTTTAAACTTTAAAAACACCATCTGAACAGCCAGTGGAATTCTTGGTCATCTATGGGCAGCTGAACATTGGATGCTCAGAAAAGACCTTGGTGAATGAGGAAAAAAGTGAGCTGAACTCTCCATCATCCCTCCAATGAAAGCACACGAGAGAGCTTGAAAAGAGGAAATGTATGGAAAGAAAAAAGCCAGAAAGAACAGCTGTATTTTTCTCTAGAAAGAAAATTCATATTTGTACATGGCAGAAAATTAAACACCACTTCTTAGAGTGGGCAAAATGCCACACTAACAGATGGCAGAAGTGCAGCCATGCAAAAGAACAAGCTTATGAATTGATGCATGGGCATGTTTTCTGTCCAGGAATGTTGAAACAACAGCTTTTGGACAACTATTTCAACTCCTAAATTTACAGAACCATGTCATTACCAACCTAGTTTCAAGCTCGCTTCAAATGGATATAGATGTTATATCCTGAATGACATTTTTTGCTTTTAGTTATTTTGATAACCACTCAAACCTTTCATATACTAATGTTAATTTGAATTAAAGAGAAGTTGTACTTTGCTGTTAAATTAATATTTTTTGATATTTATTATTTTAAGGTATCTATGACTAAACACCATAGATTATGTTTTTACCCATATACAGGGCTAATTTACGTGGGTATTGATGAGTTTGCACTGATTCTTAAGGCAATTTAGAGCTCAGCACTATTTAAAATTTGTCATATTCTATCTATTTGTGCTTGGCTATAACCTGTTGCTGCATACTCTTGAAAAAGATAAGGGGAAAAATCAAGAGATGACTTAGTTGTCTCCTACTCAGTACACCTTCATTAAGACAGTCACACCATCAGTTCACTTTTTATCAAAGTATGAAGCAAACTTTAATTTATTTTTTAATATTTAAGATATAAAATGCACTTAAAAACATCTTTAGTCCACTGCTTTACTGGTCGGCAGCCTTAAAATCTCGCTAGACAAGTGTTTTTTGCATTGATATAATAGCATTTCTGCTCAAAAAAAAAAGGGAAAAAATGAAAAACACCTAGAATTCTCTGAAATCTGTTCCCACTCCTCTGAAAAGCCCTTGCAGCATCTCCACTGTGGGGTGTGTTTGAGTTCAGCTGAACACGCACCACTTCTTCTGAACTTTGCTTGACTTACTGAAGAACTACATCAACATGAAGTTTGACACGTGGAGACTGACATCACTGCTTTAAATTAAATAATGTTCTACATTGTTAAACCACACAATTAGTCTGGAACAAGCTCCTGTGAGAAGCAGTTGTAGCACCAAGACTGACAGAGTGTTTGGACAATGGTCTTAGGCACACAATGGGATTTTTGGAGTGTCCTGAGTAGGGCCAGGAGCTGGACTTTGGTGATCCCTAGGGGCCCCTTCCAAGTCAGGATACCCTAAAAATTACAGAGGCTGAAGACAGACCTCAGTATTAGGATGAGCAGTACGTGGAGGCAATGTGATCCTACAACAGCACGGGCAGAGATACAAAGCCTGGAGCTGAGAAAATGGAGTTCACTTGTCTCAAAGGTTGGAGGCAACTTGTAAATCCTGACTCATTAACATTTTAAGGGGACTAGAAGAAAGAATAGTATAGAAAGGAACACTGCTTTCTTCTGGTTAAGGAAAAAAAAAAAAAAGTTACATTTTCTCTTGAGGATTATGTTGTAAAATGATACCTACATGCCAGTTTCAAATCCAGTTTTCAGTTATCACAGTCCACCTGCTTGAGGAGTAGGTACAGATATAGGGGGAAAAAATAGTATTTAGGGAAAAAACAACCCCAAAATATCAGTGCACTCCCTGATGTCTATGGTTTTAGTGAAATATGTAAATAAGAGTCAGATGCTTAGCTTCTATGTAGCTCATACCACTCAAAGATGCAGCACAGGTAACATTCCCACACGCCACAATGACTAACAAAGGCAAAAGTAACTCTGAAAGCACCTAAAGGACTGCTGAACAAAGAACTTCAGAGGAGCTGCCCACTGGCCTTTCAATCAGAACTGGAAA
The DNA here is from genome assembly GCF_015227805.2 of Hirundo rustica. Lineage (NCBI taxonomy): Eukaryota > Metazoa > Chordata > Aves > Passeriformes > Hirundinidae > Hirundo > Hirundo rustica. The sequence continues at coordinate 13,258,239 of NC_053451.1, read as the reverse complement.
ATAATCTTCCGTAGTTGCTTTTAAGAAGGTCTAGTTGCTCCCAATAGCATAAATACATAAATAATCACCTGAAAATACAAAAGGGGTGGGCATAAGCTATTAATAACAGGATTACTGTTTTATTTAGTTAACTGACACCACAAAAATTTTTGTTTAGAGCCTTTTCAAAGCTCTTGATACTTCACATAAAAACATGAGGGGTAAAAACCATGACTGGTTAACCCCTCACCTCAATAACCCTGACATATCCTTTTGTTGCCTGGCAGAGCAAAGAGCAATCAAAAAACTGGGAAATGCAAGGAAAAATGGCTAAAAAGGGGCTATTGACTTATGATATCCTGCAAGTCTTTTGGAAATACTTTAAAATAAAGTTAAGGTTATAATAAGAAGTAGCATGATTGAGTATTTCTTCATGCCTATTGGAGATGATAAAGAAAAGCAAGAACAGTTATGAAGATACAGTAGAGCAAAGATATTTGAAAAGCAGATTTAATTAGTGATTGGGATACAGGAAAATCAGCTGGAATATACACACAGAACTTTCAATCAACAGTGGTCTTTTGGATTAAAAAGAAGGTTTCTTTGCATCGCCGTGCATGCTAAGTGCAGGTGCAGAACTGGTCCAAGGGTCGTTTTTTGTCCCTAAAATCCTTTTATACCTCCTGGCCTAGCTGCCTCCAGCTGGCAGGCTCTGTGTAACCAGGGCTGGCATATGATTTTCAAACCAGTGGTGATGGGTAACAACTTGTGTCAATTTATGATGGTATTATCTGAGCCTAAGAAATTTAGGTTCCTGATACTGTTTCAATATTTCCTCCTAGCAATTTTTTTTCTTCCTCTCTGAGCTTCTGGAAGAGTCAACCAGCCACTGATGTCCTTTAACTTCCTCTCCAGCAATACTGCTACCGCAGCAGGTAAGAATATTGATCTCAAGCCACCTCAAGATTTCCTCTGCAAAACTAATCTTCATGCTCACTTTGCAACAGGTTTTTCATCGCTGTGCTACAGCCACATTAATAATGAATGAATCCATTATGATCAATGGCTCGACAATGAATATCAAATGACTTCTCCATTATTAAGACCATTACAGGATACTAGAGGTAACTGTTCAGTGCCATTCACAGCAGTTTAGCTGTATGATCTCTTTCTCCTTTAATAGCATTTCTATGGCTAAAAGACCCCAAATCACATTGAATATTTAACCCGAGGTTCAGTGATTTTACACTTCATACAATAAAACATCATGAATCAATAGGGCAGTAATATGTATCAGTGTCTCTTTAAGCAATTTAATACAATCTTGCTGTGTACTCAGTGCCTATCAGCACCATCAAAAAGTGTTCTCTTAAGATCTTCAGCGTGGATATTAATTGCACCAAATCTAATGAAAAACTAGCAACTGAACAGAACCGCTCCAGTGTTGTCTTTAAAAAGCTGTTCCTTTTAACTATGTTTTTGTTTATTTTCACCCACTTTCACAGTAAATAATGCAACTGATTAAGAAATGAACACAGAACATTAATCATAGTGCTTAACGAGATATTTCCTAAAGGTCACCTCACTTTGAAAGACGGAGCTTTCCCATATTCTGCCCTTGATTAATGGTCCATTTCCCGTCTCTCCCGTGCACCCTTGGATCCCCATCCTGCAATTCTCCCTTGCTCCTGGCTCTCGTGCGAGGGGCACGCCTGTCAAAGCGACATGAGAAATGGCTGCATAACCTTTGCTGACATTCAGCAGTTCCCAGTCTTTCAGTCTTTCAGTTTTCGCTCGGCACGGCTCTCCGAGAAGTCTGCTTTAGGTTTACAGTTTCCCAGGCAGAATTTGCAATGACTGGAGAGAAATGATTGCTCTAGATTACATTGCCAACAGAGCTTTGACAAATGTTGCACAGCTAAAAGATCTCGCCCAAGATAAATAGGTATCAGTGAATACTGTGGCTAGTTCTCACTCATGCAATCTCAATTCTAAATCTGCGCTCAAGAATCAGCTTTGGTAACAGTACAGCAATGGAATATATTGAGGGGAGATGGATTTGATAGGGAAGCATGATAGAAGGAGTGATGATAGCAAGGTTGAAAACAGCCTGGTGTCTGGATTTAAGTCCCAAATGATGTGGCTTAATGCTGTTTCTGAAAAGACTCCCGTGTGGAATGGGGCTACTGCAGCCCAGACACCTGGGTCTCCACCTACCCATGCATCTGCAATCTGTTCCTGAAATAGGTATTCTGAAAAAGAGGAACAGTTTTCTTTCATCATTGATAGGTTTGAGGGGAAGATAAACACAGAAATACCACCCCTCAAATTTACAATGTTTTACATCTCATTATGAACTACAACCATTTTGCAATTAATTCAAAAAGTCCACTAAGAGAGATCCCAATGGCTAAATCTGGTGAGTTCCTGGCTCTCCACACCAGATCCCAGCTCACAGAAAACTACCATTGAAAAAGGGATGCATCTTTATTTCTCCAGGAAACAACCACTCCTTCTCTAGGGAAAAATTGGGGTTTCTTTTTCCAAGACTCTGGTGAAAATTCTTGTAAGGAAGAAAAATGTTGGAAATCACTGTGATTCCTTCCAGCCATACAGAAAGATATGGCAAATCCAAAATGTAACCCATAATAGTCTTGTGCTCCTAATGGCAGTTACTTACATGCAATAGAGCTCTTTTGATGCAAATTAACTAATTGACTAAAGTAGAGATGATGCCATTAGGAATTATTTGTTCATCAACCTTTGATATTGAATAGGGGTCATGCAGGGTAAGTTCCCTGTCTTCCTATTTCA